>NC_056734.1:596417318-596594818 GCF_019279795.1 Protopterus annectens | reverse complement strand
AAAATGCTGTTACAAAAATGTGGCAACAGTGCTCTCTACTGACCCAGTAAAAGCATGCTATGACCCTTTGATCTAAAGTCGGCTCCGGATGGGCTAGATGAAGTCTTCCTGCCTATTGTTTTAAGGCTAAAGTTAATGACCAGAATTTACATGTGGATATCCTTTATTGCTCTAAGTGTAAAATAATGTAAATGCAGTTTCTGTCAGCCTGGGAACACCAGGAAAGTATGAAATGATGTAATGTTTTATCAGAACTGCAGTTTCAATTTAAACAGAAAATCAGAATTCATTAAGCATTTTGTCTGAACATCCAACTCAGCACTCTGCCTGTTGTCTTATGTAAGTTATTTTAGAAGTATGTTTTCTTGTAGATAGCTAGAAGCTATAAAGATTAGACTAAGTGTTTTTCTGTGATGTCAGAACTGTTCTACTGATTTATTTTAAGTTGTTCTGAGTGATCTCTGAACTCTTGACTAGCACTCACTGTGTAGTAGAAAGTATTGTCTTGTGGTTTTAATTACTTATTACTAAATATTTTAAAACCTTTTAATTATGGCTAGCTTGTGTAGAGATAGTTTAAGCTCTAGAGTACATTGCATATTTATAGAGTTTACTGCCCAGGTCACTCCAAATAAGCTTTCATTGTTTAGTCACATCTACCAATTGGATAATAATATTGCACAGTAATAATTGGACACCCTTTTAAGGGCCTTTGAGTAGCTGATAATTATTAGCTGGGTGGCGGCAGGGTACTACTGTATAGTCTGGGTAAAAGGGGCACAGCTGGAGAACCTGTGCCAGCCTTCCCCAGAAGTGACTGTGTGGTTGTATAAACTCTTATCTTAAAGTGAGTGTGTGTGTGTGTGTGTGTGTGTGTGTGTGTGTGTGTGTGTGTGTGTGTGTGTGTGTCAGCTACTTGGACAGCGACACGAAGCACTGGTTGGACAGAGAGGGTGCTGGAGATTTTAGCTTGCCCAGCAATGCTGAGATTTGGACCGTATAGCTGTGCCAGTGGGGAGTCTTATTGGGGACCTGGAGATCAAAAGAGTGACCAGCCCCAGACTGATCACAATCAGTCCAGGGACCTGGAGAGCAAGGGAGTGACCAGCCCTGGACTGACTGTGATCTCTGTGTGCTCTTAAGGGAAATTGCACTTTGTGTGTATTTGTTATCCTTTCCTCATATATGAGATGCCCCCTCTGGTGTTGGTGGTGAGGATTGAGGCTCCTTGATTGCTGGGCCAGGGCAAGGGCGTCACAGGCGGGTCTAGCAAAATGCAGAAAGGCAGAGGTGGTGTGAAAAACTGAACTCCAAACTCAAAGTTCACTAATTATTGAGGCCACTGATTTTTGGTCAAAGCACTTGAAGCACCTGGGATACAAGATGTAGTAGTAATTGTCTCCCTGGACACCAAAGGGCTCATTACCTAGATCTACTCAGTAGCTTCAGGCTGGCAAGGATGATGGAAGATAAGAGGGGTTGGTCATAGCAACTTAGAATGTATGGTGAATGAACAGTCCTACTGAAAGGTAAAGAGTTTAGGTAAGGTTAGTTGGTGCAGGTATGATTGCTGCATGAGATGAAGCTGACTGAGAAAAATATAAGACAACAGGAGAGGTTGAGCTATATAAAGTGACTACATCATGTGATGGGGCTTAAGACTGGAATAGCAACTCTGCACAGCACAGGGTTAATAAGGGTATAGGACAAGTTAGAAAATAGAAGAGGTGAGGTGAATGACTCAGAACATAGTTGTATGTACGTCTCCTACTAATTCTTGTCTTTCTTAACACCCATCCTTGCACAAGATGGCTAGCCCTGTAGTAACAAAACCCCAAACTTATATTTTAGCTGAACTGTCACCAATACAACTGCATCAACAGCATTTAAACATGCTAGCGTAAATCCATTGCCCACACTTTCCTTATCAACTTCTCTACAAACCTTATAGCCAATATTAAGCTTATACTAAATCGTCAAATTTTGATTATGTAGAAAGGTAGGGGTTTCTATTTAGGATTTGCATGCATCTAAAAAATGGTCCAATTCTACAGCTACGTACAGTATTTACAGAGTTACTTTTTCAGTCCTAGTCAACACAGCAAAGGCCATCAAAATGTAAAATTCTTTCTAGATATGAGAATACCATTTTGAATTAGTCTGTCCTGATTATCAAACTATTGGTACCAAGTTTTGCTGGTGGTTACATTAAATGTGCAAATAGTAACTTAACAGACCATAGTGTGCCACTAATCTCCTCTTATTTGGAAGTTAATTATATTGAGTTTGGAATACCCCGAGGTTTAAATCTGGGCCCAACACTTTTTTAATGTGTATTAATTATTTAAACCTTAATCTACCACAGTTATAAAGCATATTACCAATGTTATTATATACACAAGACTTAAGAGTTCTAAATGTAGGCAGAAATTATTCTAAATGTGCTGCAGAAAAAAAAACTTTCCCTTTTTGTGGCAATGGCTACATCAGAATAAGCCTATAGTTGATATGAACATAGTTGCTATGAACATATTATTCAATGTGACATTTAAATCTCTGAACCACTGAAGTATCCTATTTTCACAAACACATCAGCATAAATATTTTGCACTTATGACTGAAATTACTCACCTATAAACATAGTGCAGCAGATGTTAACAAGGTACTGAGACAGTAGAAATACAACACTGCTGCAAACTCTCCAGCCTTTTGACTTAAGAGACACGAAAATTACATGCCTACATCTGTTCATCACTAACATATAATATATCCAGGGGCAGATTGGGACAAGAATTAGACTCTGGCACCATCATAACTACTGTCCCATTTTCAACAACCTTCTACTATATATATGTGGTAGACTCCACCAGAGATATCAGAGGGATAATTTTTCTACGAGACTGCAGGAAACAATTAAATACAGAAATTATCTAGTTGACCCTGTCAGGAAAAAGCTGCAGAAAGTATCTGGTTGGCCCTGCCAGAAAAAAAAAACTGAGAAATTACCTTAAAGTTTAAACACTAATCTGTTCAGATCGCTGATTTTCTTTACTTTGGTCGCTCATCGCTCATCTCTCCTCCCTCTCTCTCTCGCTGTCCCTCTCAACTAAAGCATGTGAAGAAAATTCAAGAGTAACAGGACTAATCAGCAGCCACGTCATGCACATAATCAGATTATGTGACAGGCAGCTTACTTCACAGTCTTTGCAGGATCCCATTTCCTGGGGTTAAAACCACAATGACTTCTAGGCATCTCCATTGATGCCTGCGGTCTTCCCAATCCAGACTCTTTTTAAAACAGTCCGGAGACAAAAAAAGATAGATTTTTTTATGCATACAATTTTGAAGAGCAACAGGCCACTGGCCAATTTTGGCACCGTCCTTTCTAGCAATTGCCAGAACTGCCAGATGCCCAGTCCACCGCTAAATGTATATCCTCCATGTAGTAGCTCTACTCTACTTTTATAACAGAGACCTCAAGCAAATTACTAAGACCAACTGTTTCATTTTACTTTTATGTGACAAAGAACATCCTTTATTGTTCTTGTAAAAGGCAAACTTTTTACATATCACAGCTACAGCAGCCATGATGCTAGATTTATACACTTTCCAAGTTTTTGCAGTGTGGTTACGGACGTCTAAACCAGTCCAAAAACAATTCTAAATCTGTATGACTGACTAGCAGATTTGATTCCACTGACATGAAACCTTGCCCCTACGAAAATCCAATGTTGGTCTAAATCTGTTTATGAGAAAAAGTCTTTTAAAAAAATCGTGCCACCTACCACTGAAAAAACAGAAATGAGCTATACTATAAGTTTTTTTAAAACAAGCTAGTGAAACATGCAAAAATGAAGGAAAAATGATATTTTCAGTTACAGTGCAAGCCAAAAAAAAAAAAAGCTACAAGAAGACAGAAGGAACATATTTGTATCAGGAAAAAAAACAGCTTGTAAGCAATCCCTCCCTCTTCAGAAAGGAAATTAATTTTCTTATAGGCAGAAATAAATACAACGCACATTTTACACAGATAATTCAGTTGTTCAGATACTTGTTATTTCAAATCCTGTCTTGACTAAAATTATAAATTTTCCTGGTGTATTGTTCCTAAACTAAAACCTTTGTTCAGTTAACAGGAAAGATCATGATCTTTATAGCCCTATTTTTGGTCTATGGAATGTTTCCATTTCTCACATGTTAAACTTATTGAAGAACCTACCGCAGTCAGGAAGCCTACGAAGTAAAGGACTGTATCCATGGTGTATTAAAGGTGGTGTGCCAAGATTCTCTGCAGCTCTCATTGCTTTGGTTGTTGGTAGGTCATGTGATCCTATTGTTTAAATACAGACAGCGTTTAATGTGAGGTCTCAGGTTTCAGTACCTTGGGGGATGGGCAATTTGCACTTTTGGAAATGCTAACAATTTCCTTTATGTGTTCCTTTTATTTATTTTATTTTTACTTATTTGACGTTTGTTTATCGGAAAAGTTTGAATGGGCACAAATCCCAATTTCAGCAGAGGGCTGGGGAGAAAAGATCCACAATTATTTGACACAAATTATACTGGTATGATACAGGACCAAACTGCTGAAAGCATATCTTACACAGATACAAATAATACTAGTCAACACTTAGGTAAGTAGGTAAAAATGAAAGCTGAGTACAAATACACATAAAATTATTTGTCTAAACAACAAAATGTCTTTATATCCCTTTATATCCCTTCTTTTTGTCTATGCAATTAACACCTCCATGCTAATGCTATTTCATTATTTTGTATCTAAGTGGTGCAGTCTTTCACTTTGCAGGCTGACAGAGCAGTGTTTTTTTTTAAATACTTTTTGCAGCGTAGATGTTTGGTTGCTTACTGCTAAAGTAAATAGATATAGTGGATGCATTTTATGAAATGGTATGGAGCAGTGTTGTTCATTTGCTTATGCAAATGCTCATTGGGGTGCTTTTTGCATGCATACTCATTTCAGTTTGTTGCTGTGGTTTGCTTTGATTGCTGTTTATTATGTGAAAAGTAGGGCACAGCAGTTATAGGAGATGTCCTTAGGTGAGCAATACAGGACACATTAGTGCTGATGGTGGAAAAATAATAATGTGACAGAACAAAGAATTCAGTTAGCACTAGTAAGCATTCAACAGGTAAGGTAGCTTCCAATACTAGACATATGGAAAGGTAAAATTATTGTTTTCTGGATTTTTGTGGCAAATCAGTGAGGATTGAATTCACTATATAATGACAGTCATTTTAGTTTCAGATTTCATATCCTTCTGACAATGCATGGCATCACAAGATTTTTTTATTCTAGCAACTTTTTAAGTTTGCAAAAGCAATATTTAAAATTTACCCCAATTTTTTGGGGCTTTGTTCCCCCATTATTTTTGACTTTGTCCAGATTTTTCATGGCAATAGACTGAGAGCTATGATTCCTTCCTTCTACCAAACATCATGCCTAATGTAGTCCACAGTCAGTAGTAAACTTGTAAAAAGTTATTTCGTAATCCTGAATCACATGACTGAAACGCAAATACGAAACATAAAGCATGGCCATCTACAAGCTGTTGAAAAATATGAAATCACAAAATAAATACAAAATAAAAACAAAGAAAGAACATAAAGGACCTTGCCAGTCCTCCTGCACCCCATGTGGGTACTGTGCCATCCACAGTCCTAATATTTGCATATCCCCACTCTGATGTTGCACAACTTTGTACCAAGTGAATTTGGGAGTTTACAGTAATAAGTATTTATTTGCATGTCTCAAAACCTGTACAGCCTTGGAAAGGAAATCATAAAGTAGCAGAAGAGTGGGGTAATGCAGCCCTCACATGCAACATAGATGTTGTTTTGTACCTCCAAGTTAATGTTCTTTAGGAGCTGGTTACTTGTAGTGTTCAGGTGTTAACTCCTTGGTATGCTTTGTAACTAACTCATATGTTTTTCAAATGATTTTGACAAGCCTGTCCAGGATGTTGTGACAGGGTGTGCCCTGAAACCCTTTAAATTAATGTACACATCTCCATGATCACACCATAGTATGAAAGGGAGCCACGTTACTTAGGGGAGTTTGCTTTCCTGCTGGTGTCCTTTGTTGCTACAAATAACCACCGCTGTTATCACCTCTGTTTTATGGTTTTATTAATTTTCAGGTATTGAACCAAAATGTAAGTGATAGGTTGACATAGTTAACTAACAAACCAAAGAAGTTAATCAGTTACCTCTGTCTCCTGCAGAAAGTAGCACAATTCAGTTCATATTCCACCTTGCCACAAGACAATGGGCAACATTAGAAGACTGTGATATGCATAAGGCAGGATGTCTGTTTACCAAGTACATACTAGGACATTCCAGCCACAGAGCCATTGTGAGGAATTGTGTACACAGATTGGTATATACGTAAACCAAATATAGTACACAGACACTCCAGATGGAGTATGACTAATACCATTACAGGTACTGTCTCGACAGAAAATGCATCTATAGGCATATCACAGCAATTGCCACCACCACCACCACCTTCACCACACAAATAGGTAACATGCATCAGCTCCAATGTATTTTTGATACCAACAGACATCCCTGAGAAAGCCACAATGTGTGGTCCAAACACCCCCCAAAGAAAAAAAAGCAGTAATGTACTCTTTCCTACAGCAAATGTGAGCATAAAGCACTTCCTCTGAAAAAGTTAAGCAGCCAACACAGTATGCAGTTACAGTACTATGTGGTTGTGCTTCCCTAATGTCCACTGTCCAGGCATGGACATTAGCAGACCATTGTCACTACAGGACATTATAACAACACCTGCAATGTTTCCCCAGACCAGGGTATGCCAGTGGCAAAGGACAACTTCTCAGACAGGCCATGCCAAGCATCACATTCAAACAATGAACCTTCACAGGAGATTTCAGTAACTTGTTCCTGTATTGCTAGTGAAGATATAATTCTCCTTCATGTGTTATACAGGTGATCTCCTTTGAGATCTAGAAAAAATGGTTATTGCAATGCAAAGAGTTATACAATGATGTCAGGTTGCTAAGATATAATATGCTGGCATGTAAACCACACTGCCGGTTTTACTCTGGAATATACTTGGTCCACCTTGTACTGCATAAATGTGAGATGTACATACAAACACTTCTTTTAAGGATGTGCATGCAGCAATGGACTGTCTGGTGTATGGGTGTCAATCTGCACTTCATGTAGTGAATGCAGAGCATCGACATAAAGTGATTCACCTTCACTCATGTCACCTGGCCTCATTTGCATACATGTCACTTAATCAGGCATATAATGGGGCAGACAATGACTTTGCTGCTATTCTTTACACCAAGTTACACACAATTAGGTTACAGAGTCTGAACTGTTGGGAGAAAAAGATTCAGATGGCAAACAATCCTAAGGATGTACACAGTGCTCTGACATTGTGTGCTAAGCTGTATTTGTCACCCTTTCTACCAATGTGGTGCTGTGACTGTAGCATTCTTATCACATGCATGCCTACTTTATGTAAAGACTGTACTTGCATGTGTTATGTGATCAAACATTACTTGAGTAATAGAGCTGTCCACAGTATCTGCACAACCTATCTCTGTACATGCTTGTACCTTTCCAGAAAGTTTACTCCCTGTGTACCGCACAGATGTACTGCGAACAGCAGTAGTTAGTATCCAACAACCACTAACATCTCCCCATGCATCAGTATAGATATTATAACTCTGTCAGAGCTCTGCTATGTCTCCTTGTGTGACATGGTTTAATAAGTACATCAGCTGTTACTGCAACTACTACACCCTCACCCTTGTCATCACGCCACGCAATGGTGGGATTACTCTTACTATATTATGCTATCAAACAACCCACCATGTGTCTGCTGTATTAGCAGTTCCTATGGTATGAAGTCTTACATATACCCACTATGTTCACAGGTGGTATCATTTATGGTGGACAGCAGAGGCAAGATTTTTTCCCTTGAGGAAAATTAAGCCTATGGTAGCATACAGTCATGTTTTCCTCTCTGTGGGACTCACAAATGCTGCCATCACTGCTCAGACAGTCAGGGATGTACAAGGCTGAGTTGGGTGCATGCCTCAGCTAGATGTGTTGGGGCACCATTATATTGTTTACACTCATTTCCATTTCTTGTTCTACAGTGTGTCCACTGCAGGGTCATCTGTCATTACAGATGGTGATGGCACCTAACCAGCAGTGACTAGGATACTTCAACGACAGAATTCTGCAAGATGCCAGTCCTAAAGCCAAACAACATCCCTGGCTATGGATGTTCCTGCCTCCATATTTGAATGCAGCCATTGTGGCAGAAAGTCAAGGCCATGCAGTAGCACCTACACCTCAACTCTGGGGATTGCCTTTCATACAGAATACATATAACCCAGACATCCACATCTGCACCTCCTGCAAAATGTACACCTCAGCAAGGATGGGGTGAATGACAGGAATTACTGTGTTCCTTGCCACCTATGCACATGATAACATAACCAAAGCTGTATCTCCTACAGTCTGCTGCCTGTCTCCTTACTCTAATACTATTGTGCTCTTGCCATGCTGTTAGGTTAAAGAAGGGGATATTTTTATTGGTGTGTGTGTGTGTGTGTGTGTGTGTGTGTGTGTGTGTGTGTGTGTGTGTGTGTGTGTGTGTGTGTGTTGTGTGCGCGTGTGTGTGAAGTCTGTTTAAGTGTGTTGTGTAGTGGTAATGCAATGGAAAGATTTTTTTCATAAGGTAGTGTACAAAGCTGGGGTTAAGGACAGGGCAGCACTTACGGTTAGAGTTAGCACACATTAGTAAGGTTGCGCAGGGGACAAAGTGGAGAGACTCTCCATCACCGAAGAAAATACCACTAGGAACAATGTGAATCACTATGCTTAAAAGTCTTAGGATCATTTACAGAAATCCAAGTGAATCTCTTTATACCCATATTGATGTTAACATAGTAGTGGGACAACACTTGATTATGTTAACATGAAACTAAACTCCCATAATAAGCCAGTTGTAAGTCTAGTGCTAACCTACTTTTTCATTCACTTAGAATTTAAGTTATGCTTTCTACAGGGCTGCCAGTCTTTTAGGATATCATCATTTTTGGCATTCCCAGCTCCCACATGTATGGCTCAGTCTTTGTATGGGACTGCAAGCTACTTGTCCAAAGTCCATGTGGCCATTGCTGATTACCTCATCATACCCATGTCAGTCTCTTCAGCTCAACAGAAAACTGTTATGCAGTCAACAGAACAATGTCCACACTTAATCCATACTTTGCTCCATCATGGGTTTCTCTATATCCCAGAATAAAATCTCACAATCATGCATGAAAATCAATACCTAAAAATTAACAAAACCATAAAACAGAAGCAATAATAGCAGTGGTCATTTGTAGCAACAAAAAGCACCATCAGGAAAGCAAACTCAAAATATCTATCTGAGGTGTACCCGACAACTAGAACAAATCCTGGGAGACCCTCTAATTTAATTTCCATTCTTAAGAGTCTGTCCTGGTTCTGCTCAAATTTTCTGCAACAAGATCTGGCTCTGAATTCCTGTATACCAGGCTAACATGACTAATATGCACAGAGGGTATGATCCAGACCCCCACATTTATTTATGTAGCACATCATTGTGATGTTGTCTGTAATCACTTGTACATGTTCTGGAGACTATAGACTATAGATGATGGATACAGCTGAGTACATTATAATGCCAACATCTCTGTTTATATGTTTTGGTCTGCCTTTTTTTGTTCCAAAGAGCTTGCACTTTTATGCCAAAAGACAATGCCAAGCTAAATCTAACACAACTGTTGTTATAGACTTTATTGTAGCTGGAAGAAAGAATGAGAGACCTTTAATCAAATAAAGCTGGTCTCCCCATGAAAGGAGTTCCCTTTGCACAAATCCCAAAGCTAGAATTTGAAACATCAGGTAGTGCTGATGTTGGGACCATACAGATATTAGGTACCATTGTATCTTTATTATGTGGACTCCAGCTAGATGAATCATGGGAATCATAGACACCATTAATCCTAGTATCCTGAGTAATTCCCTTGCTGAAGTCCTAGACTATGATGAAAACACTCAGGAAAAGATGTAAATATACATCTACTTTTTCCTGTGGAAGAAAAGCTCTTTGAAGTAATGTATCTAGGACACCCCAGGAATACAGTCTTCTGGGAAAAAGCCAAACAGTACTTTTGAATGTTCTCCCAGAAACCCAGTCTGTGAAGTAGGTCTCTTACCCAGTTGACAGATTCCTGACACTTTGAAAAAAGATTCTGCAGAGATAAGCAAGTTATCTAAATAAGGAAAAGTGTGAACAGGTTGCAATCTGCAATTGGCTTTCACTGGACCTATACACTTTGCGAACATCCCTAGAGCAGTAGCTAATCCAAAGGTTAATGCAGGTACTTAGAGTGTAATCCATACACAGAAAACCTTCTTCACTGTTTGAAATTAGTGGTAACAGGAATACGATGATAAGCATCCTTTAAATCTAGAGTTGCCAAAAACTGAAAGTAGGAATAAGAGATAATAGATTATGAAGGGATAGCATTCTGAACTTTGGGACTTTCAAAAAAAATGATTGAGAAAGGAAAGACCTAGGACTGGTCTCCATGAAGCTCCTTTCTTGTCAGGAAAAGAGGAACATACTCTAGTACCCCTTGAGTCAGTAGATGCTGAATCACAGGAGGGAAAAATAAGTTTGATCTGATGGATGAGAAGCAATCCCTGGAAAAGGGAGTAGGGATTTCCATTGCCATTTGTGTCCCTGATATGTCACACTCAGAACCCATTTCTCTAAGATTATCTGTTTTCAAAGAGGTGGGAAGAAGGGGAACCATTTGAAGATAGCCAATCAGACTTAGAGTGTCCTTGTTGGTAGCCTCATTGGCATTGCTTTTTTTTTTTTTTTTTTTTTTTGAGCATCTGCTTGTCAGACATTTGCTGAAATTATTTATTTTGCTTTTTATACATGGATTCTGAGTTAGGGATGAAACCTTTATCAAATTTGCTTAAGGATTGGAAGTCTGAAAAATCTGAGTCACCTCTTCAGTCAGCTTCACTCTGTCATCACAGGATACGATTTCAGAAAAAAATCTTTAAACTCCTTAGAGACAGGATCAGTTGCCTGATAGTAACAGAATTTGTTCCATCTAATTTTATTCCCTGTTCATCACACTGTGAGTCTCTATCTAATTTTATTCCCTGTTCATCACATTGTGAGTCTGCAGAAACTAAAGAATTCCTTAATGTCTTACAAGTAGTTCCAGAATGAGAAGGGTTAAAAGCCAGAACTAAGCCCTGAGTAGAGCGTAATAAGCCTTTCCTGTCTAAAGTAATAGAAACAGGAGAAGATAAATGTGCAATTTTCAGCTTTTTTTTTAACAGGAACATATTTAGAAGCAGACCAACTCATGTCAGGGACATCATCCCAGGAAACAGAGAAGCATTCCCCGCCCCTTCCTCAGAAGAAAAGACAGGAGTGGCTTTTCTATGCCTGCCAAGGGTTCTTAATAGCCACAGAGGATGTGTCTAACCTTGGTCCATGGTGGCTGAAGGGGTAATACCAGAGCAATCCAAGGAATAAAATTATAAGTGGTCTGAGGAACCAGCAATGGCCACAGCAGTGTCATCCATCTGTGGATGAAGGAAATTATCATTCTACTGAAGAGGTAGAATTGCTCTATGGTAAAGCTGAGAAATAATTATGAAACCCAGGAAATGATGACATCAGCAGCAGTCAGTGAATATTAAGTGTCAAAAAAGTAGTATTTTCCTCATAAAAAACACTGTAACAAGACACACTTGTCCATCCCCTAAAAACAATTTCTACAGCTGAAAAAAGTAAATGTAAGAAAAACAAAAGCTTGCACTCAAACTAATAAAAGAACCGCTTTTTATAGCTATCAGAAATGTCAAGTGACAGTCCAGAAAAAATAAATTCCCAGGAAAAAGCATAGAGTTTTGATCAGGAAAGTACTGTTTTAGTCATAAAATTAATAGTGGAAGTTCCCCTGCCCCAAAAGGAAACGTATCCTTCCAGCAATGGAAAATGCTAGCCAGTCATTAATTCTCAAAAGCCAGCAAGAGGAGGGTTCTTCAGTGGCAGGAAAACTCAGAAAGGCTTGGCAACTACAACTGATTTTTCCCAGACCTGCTTAAGCTGAGACCAGTCTGGACATGTGGAATGTGTCTTAAGCTTTGAAAGCTAGCTAGCTGTTATATATAAGGCTACTGCAGCAGTGATCTAACTAATAGCATCATATTTTTTACATTGTGCATAATCCTGAGTGCACAACATTTTTATGGTGAAGCTATACAGCATCCACACAGAGAAACAGAAGCAAACACAAACACACAGAAACACAACACACACACACACACACACACACACACACACACACACACACACACACACACACACACACACACGTGCTCTCAAGTTACAGTCAATTTGCAAAGACCATTCTGGTCTGATTTAAACCCTAATATCAGATAGCAATATTTCTTTCTACCAAATCAAGATACTCATTTTTTTTGTTGGTTCTCCCTGACCACATTTATACCAGTCCGAGTCTCAGTGCCTCACAACCATGTCAGGTCTGCCAGCATTCTCCTACCCCCTGCTTTTCTCCAGTATTGCTGGTGCTGATCATGGATTTTAAGGGCATCCTTGGGCTCGGCTGTCTGTGCTTCTGTCCAGTGTTTTTTTTTTACATACCCTACATACTCTTCTCTTTTCCTATACTCACTGGCTGTGTACAAGGACAAATCCCCTCTTTGAATCATGCCTTAAGCAGCATCACAAGTGCACCCCCCCCAGGATGGGAACTCCCTTCCCTCCCTGCCACTCCACAAGTCGCCCAAACCAATAATCAAATCTAGATCGTCCAGGCTGTAGTTCGGATTGTATCCCTCTATGCCACTGAAGCAGCTTTAGCTTTATTTAAGATATTCTTGAGACATTTTCATTAGAGGATCCCTCATTAATGCTTCTCTCATTTAGTTCTGTAAGGCCTAATATATTTTACGTGAAAGTAGACAACAGACTCGGAACCATGTGTATGTGTACCAGAACTTGTGAAATATATGTATTTTGATATAGCATAAACAAATTAGAGAGAATATTATTTTTTGTAGCATATCATCAAATTCTATAATGAGGTTTTGAAATTCAGTCATGGCAGCATTAGATCTCATGATGACAGAAGAGTTAACGTCATGAAGGAGTTCTATGTCCATTCAAATAAATGAGTACAGCTGGCAGTCCCTACAAGAACAAAAAGAAATTGTGAAATTCAAAACAAATCTCTCTGGTGTTCCTCCAACATTACTGAACTTTACAATAAAAGAAATAAATCTCCATAAATAATACATCATATCCAAAAATGTAATATCAAGGATAGGATCGTAAATATTTCTAAAACAACAGGCCAGTACTGTGGCATAGTGGGAGAAAGCCCTAATTCCAGCTCAGGTGACTTGGGTCCCATTAGCAGCTCGGGTGTTTGAGGCACTTGCAGAGAGGGATATGTGTGCCCGTCCCCAGGAGGGTTATTTGTGTAGGCATTGCCTATAAGGAGGCATGGTCCTTAAGAGGGAATAGCCATTGGATGTGAATGAGGAACCCACAGGAGGGGAGGGATATCAAAGATTAACTCATAAATGAAAAAATATTCTGGAGGAAACAGTCAATGGCACAACAATCTGGGGATATTACTTAGTTCTGTGACAACCCCAGGCATAGACTGAAGCTAAGGAGCACTGGGGTAGCCAGAAAGAATGATGCAGAATGGGGAGAAGAAATATCACTAAAAACCCGAATAACACTTAAATTTACTAAAGCAGCCAACAAACATAGGTTAGCAAATGATGCTAATCTGTCTTTGGTCATGTTAAGAAATTAAGGAAAATCAATTTTAAATCTACTAAAGTAGCTCATGAGCACAGGTTAATAACTGCAGCTAAGGGAAATCAAAAATAATTCTTTAGTTATGTTAAGGAACTAAGGAATAACACTCTACATTGCTCTGAACTTATTCAAAATGTTAACACCTATTCAGACCTAAAAGACATTGCCAATATACTAGCAAACAAATTCAGTGCTAGTTTTACCCAGAGACTTCTTCCAAAGTATACACATCTACATCCACTGACTGATGCCAAGGGGAATGGTAAGGTAAAGGAAAGTGTTAGAGTCATGATGGTGAGGGTCCCTACACACCTCTCCCCTATGTCTGGCACATGCACCTCAGAAGCAGGACATCTTAATGATGCCATCTGTGTTGGTGACATCTGTGTAACTTTGGAGGGACTAGCATTCATAGGATATCCACTGCTAAACACAGGGAGTACCAGAGGTTCATCTTGTTCCCCCACTTTTTCAACTGTGGAAGATTTGTCTGGTCTCCAGTGTTAGCATTGCTGACAGTGACACTGTTAATGGATTATGCATTTGAACCTGGTGTCACAATCATGGTCTAAATGTGACCCACTGACATCTGGTATGTTTTATGGTGTCACAATCATTGGGCTAAAGGTGACCGACTGACATCTGGTATGTTTTATGGTGTCACAGTCATGGGCTAAAGGTGACCCACTGACATCTGGTATGTTTTATGATGTCACAGTCATGGGCTGAAGATGACCCACTGACATCTGTTATGTTTTACGGTGTCAAAACCATGGTCTAAAGGTGACCCACTGATATCTGGTATGTTTTATGGTGTCACAATTATGGGATAAACGTGACCCACTGACATCTGTTATGTTTTATGGTGTCACAGTCATGAGCTAAAGGTGACCCACTGACATCTGGTATGTTTTATGGTGCCACAATCATGGGCTAAAGGTGACCCACTGATGTCTGGTATGTTTTATGGTGTCACAATAATGGGCTAAAGGAGACCCAGTCACATCTGGTATGTTTTATGGTGCCACAATCATGGGCTAAAGGTGACCCACTAATATCTGGTATGTTTTATGGTGTCACAATCATGGGCTAAAGGTGACCCGGTGACATCTTGTATGTTTTATGGTGTCACAATCATGGGCTAAAGGTGACCCATTGACATCTGGTATGTCTTGACCTGTTGTGCTACAGCCTCTGCCAGTGACTCCTGTGAATGCATAAAGATAATATGCCTGTGGCAGTGGTGGATCATAGGTGCCATTCTCACCACCACATGCTACATAGTCTGTTACATGCCGATTATGTAGATAGTCTATGGGCGTATATGTACTTTGCAGTACAAGTTATCACAGATACATCCCTGATCACACTTGAAAACTTACCTGCATATGCTCTCATCTGACTAAACCATTCACACTACTAGGCTACACAGTAAAGGACACCTGGAGACCAGTTTGCCTTTGTATAAAACTGGACATATTCCTCAGCAGCTGTTTATGTATACCTGTATCCCCTATTAGCACCATCAGCAATTTTATATGACTGCACTCCCTATGCTTACTGACAATAGCAGTGACAAGACATGCACTCTCTAATCAGTAAGAAGCAAGAAAATCTAATGTCTGACAATGTTGACTGACTGACTGATTTTTCTGGTAAATTGTTGAAGATTACAATTGTTTTACAAGGGAGGGGACAAAAATATGAAGCAGTAACTAACCATAACATTCTTCAAATCAGAGACCGTTGAGAGGAATAGTAACATCTGTGAAATCATGGCCAGGTGGCAGCAAATGTAGTACACAGTAGTTTGTCCTGCAAATGTGTGCACTGCTCATGGAATGCCTACCGGGGGTACAAAAAAAAAACACCTCATGCTAACTGATTTCCAGTGCTGTTCTTTTTCTTATCAGCCACTACACATGCACTCAGCATACTCACAGTTTACATACTGTTGTACATCCTGTACTCATCCTTTGCTGTTTATATAAACCTGCACACCCTATACTCACAGTTTTCTTACTGTTGTACACCCTACACTCATGCTGTGCTGTTTATATAAACCTGCACACCCTATACTCACAGTTTACATACTGTTACACATCCTATACTCATCCTCTGCTGTTTATATAGGTTCATATGTGTGTACAAGGCTAATGGCCCTGAGGCCTTTACAAGCCTAGCCCATAGGATTACCCTGGCATCATGCCACCCAACCTTAGTTCCTGGTGCCTCTGTCGAGTAGAGCCACTGGAGTGATCACCAGGGTGCATTTTCCATTTCCCATCCACTCATCAAGATTTTTCTTGAAGAGGGCCAGTGAGGTGCTCTGCTTGACATGTATGGAAAGTCTATTCCATAGCTTGGGCAGTCTCTGGGTTATGAACGTGTCCCTCCAGCATGTTCTGCTGATTGTGGTAGTGAGGTTGAGGTCTCTGGAGCGTGTGGTGTGGACGGATTGTGATTTCTTTACATGTAGCATTTCTAACTGAGCTGGGTCAGACATGGCTTTGTAAGTCCAGCAGAGACCACCTCTAAGTAGGCGATATGAGACAGAGAATAGTTGGAGGTTTTGAGTCTGTCCATATAGGACAAGTGTTTAAGGCTAAGATCCTCTTTGTGAGGTACTTTTGTGCCCTCTCCAGTTGCTGCAGGTGTCTAGCGAGGTACATGCCAAATGGGGCATTGTACTCTATGGTTGGCCTAATGAGGGAAGAGTAGAGGGAGACAATGACCTCTTTCTTCCTGGAAGCAAAACCCTTAGTAATGAGATGTGCCACATAGAAGGACTTTCTGACCATAGTGGCAATGTGATGGTAAAAAGAGAGGGTGCTGTCAACCTGTGTTCCCAGATCTCTTATAATGCCTTCTGTGTTCAGTGGACTACCATCAATGTGGTAATTCAAGGGAACTGTGTTTTTCCCAAAGGGGATGAAGACACATTTTTTGGCATTGAGCTTAAGGCCATAGCTCTGATACCAGTCGTTGGTCTCATTGAGGCCTTTCTGTAGGATATCTGCATAACTTGGGGAGTTAATAATAGCTCCCAACTTGCAATCATCTGCAAACTTTGTCAGCCAGAGTCCCTTTGTGTTGGCCTGGACTTCACAGAAGTAGATACCAAACAGGAGAGGACCCAGAACTACTCCACTCATGACTGCTCAGCAGTCTGACTTGGAGTCAGCTACTTTCACACTGTGGGTTCTATCTGTGAGTCAGTTTGCAACCCACCTAGTGATATAGGGGTTGATGTCTAGCTTAGTAAGTTTTTTCTATGATTCCTGAGTGGGAAATGGTATCAAAGGCTTTGGCCAGATCAAGGTAGGCTGCATGAACCACCTTTCCTTTATCCACAGCTCTGGTGACTGACTCAAAGAAGTCAACCAAGTTGAGCAGGCATGATCTACCCTTCACAAAACCAAACTGTGTAGGATCCAGTGTTTGGAAATTCCCTATATCCCTGTTTATTAGGTCCATGATGATGCATTCCATAGCTATGGTGGATCCTGGGGCCTGACAGGCTGCTGACTGTTACTTACTCCTTAATCAATCGAGTGAGTGGAACATCTGTGTGCCTCACTATCGAGTCACCTATGACTAGTGTGTTGGGCATGCTGTTTTGCCTCAGGGGCTTTGGTTGAGTATAAACTTGCAAACCCTATGCTCACAGTTTACACACTGTTGTGCACCCTACACTCATGCTGTGCTGTTTATATAAACCTGCACACCCTATACTCACAGTTTACACACTGCTGTACATCCTACACTCATGCTGTGCTGTTTATATAAACCTGCACACCCTATACTCACAGTTTACACACTGTTGTACATCCTATACTCATCCTCTGCTGTTTATATAAACCTGCACATGCTATAATCACCAGCAGCAGTTTAGGTACACTTGTACACCCTATACTCATCCACTGCTGTTTTTATAAACATGCACACTCTATACTCACCAGCAGTAGTTTACATATGCTAGTACACCCTGTACTCATCCTTTGCTGTTTTATATAAACCTGCACACCCAATACTCACAGTTTACATACTCTTCTACACCCTATACCTATCCTCTGTTGTTTATATAAAACTGCACACCCTGTACTCATCAGCAGCAGTTTAGGTACTCCTGTACTCCATATAATCAGTCAGTAGTTTTTGTACACCTGTATAGTTTATACTCATCATCAACTGCTTAAGTGCTTCTGTGTACCCTGTACCATATGTTCAGTAGAAACCCGAAAACATGAAGCTGGAAATAAATCTGTTCTCTAAATTTCAATTATTGGTTTTACATAGAATTAATTTTAATTGCTGGGAAGACTTCCACAGCACAAGCTAATAATATGCTAATATTTTTTTGGTTCATATCCTTTTAATAAGCTTACAGTCAAATAGGCCATTAGAAAGCTCAGCAGCATTACCCAATATTGATGATATGCTGACAGATTCAAAACCGCCACTGTTAAAAGAGCCTTCTGAAAACTGACCCCGGCAGTATGGAATCACCTACATCTGAAACAGACAAGAAGGCACACTGCACAGTTTAAAGAATATAATGAATGAGAGAGCTTGTTCAAAGAAGTATCATATTCTTGATACAAAAAAGGTTAGTCTAAGCATATTTCACATCAAGAAGGTAAGAAACTAAATGAATGGGTGTCAGCTATCACAGTAAATCAAGTTTCTCCTAAAGATCTGTTCAACTCATGCTATAATGTGTAAATGAAACTTTTACTATTCTCTCTCCATCATATGATACAAAATAGCTTCCCACATGTACACAGTAATGTAGCTGTGATGGCGTAAAGAGGGAGCCACCCCAGCCACATAGTGCTAAGCAGCATAATTGATTGAAGATGATTGTTCTTCAGTGCAATACCTGTATTTGAATAACCCTATTTGTACTGTGAACTGAAGTGCTTTAGAACTTTTTATTACATAAACTATAGCAAGCAGTTGCTGCAGTTTAAAATGAAGGATGTGTATTTTTTTTTTAAATGTTTTGACAAGTCATGCACACAAGTCATGAACTCTTGTCACTCATGCCTTTCAATCAGCAATTCATTTACCATCCTCTGCAAAATCTGTGGGGTGGTACTTTGAGACGTAATCCAGTAAATTAGATTATGCTGCTAAGTATATCGCTATGCAGTGCAGATACTAAGATCATTATCATGAAGCTACAGCAAGGCATTTAAATTCCAGTGCATTACCCTCAGTCAGCCGAAAACTACTTAAAAACTCCATGCATGTACAATATGCATATATAACGTATGCATTCCATGCATAGACACACACTTTTGTACACCAACACACACACACACACACACACACACACACACACACACACACACACACACACACACACACACACACACACACACATATGCCTAGCATACAGATAATAAAGCTCTCAGTTTCTTTGCCAAGAAATCAGGGGCAAAACCAAACAATAATGGGGGACAGAGGCCCAAAATCAAGAAAAAAATATATTAATACAATTCACTATAAAAGCTAACAGAGCAACACATTTTATATTAACGTGCATTCTCTGAAGAGTAAGAAGTAAAAAAACTCTATTGCCTGGCATAATGAGTGACTACTCCTCATTGAGTTAACAGAAAAAAAATGTTATGAAGGACATGGCAAAATATGAGTCAAATCAGAGATATTCAGCAAAACCTGTGACATTTTAGAATTATGTCACATATACACACATATGCATATGTTATTTATATTTGTTGACCAGGTTAGTCTCAGTAAACCTATGGCTTCTTTTCAGTATAGACCTGAATTAGCATAAATGCTGACTGGGGGGAAATCTGGCAAGAGTATTGAGGAAAATTCCCCATAACTGAAGTGGGATGTTTTACATCCACATGAATTACCACCAGCTCAGGTGGAGGGGGTCTCATTTTAACATCTCATTCAAAGATTGGCACACTCAAGAGTTCAGCAATCTTCTTATATTGCACTGCAATATCTGTATTTGAAAAGTGAAGCCAGATACCCAGTGCTGGAATAGAAACCATAGTCTTCTTAATATTCCAGCATTAAGGGCACGTGGTAGACCACCAACACTGCATTTTACATTTATATGCACTACAAATACTTGTTTACTCTATATAAAACTTCTTACAGAAAGACTGACCAGGACATTACCACACAGTTTAAAATAAATGCTGTATATCAAGAAAATGCCCACCCAAATACAAGCAACAAATATAAATAAAGAAAAATAAGCTAAAATGTGTGGAAATCTCACCCATATGCAGAAAGTGCTCATACAATACACAGTACAACTGACAACCAAAAAAAAAAACTAGAGTGCAAAACATTATACTATTTAAACAGTTATACTATTTAAATATTAAAATAATGCAACAAGTACATCAAATGCATACTTTTTACTTAGTTCCTTCAGTAATTACATCAAACACAAGAGATGGCATAAATAATTCACAGTTTAAATAAGACTTCCCCAAACATAGAAATGTTCACTTACCTGTAATGTCCAAATGTGTGGTACAATCAAGTTATATGAATTCTTCTTGCTTCTACATAGATGATCATTTCACCAAATGGTTTTCACAAAACCTACCTACCTACTTCCTAAGCAATAAAACATGGCCAATACATGTAAAACTTACTACAAAAGGACACAGATTCAGCACCCATCCTATTACAAATCAAACTGACTGTAAGATATAAGCCCACTGCCGCCAGACACAAAAAGCAAAATTCTTGCAATTGATAAGAAAGCTGCACTAACCTCTTCAACTTTCTACTGTGACTATAAGTTGTCAGATGAAGTGAATTCTGAGGAATGTGACAAACATACATCACTTCATAAGACATCCCAACATCCCCACCTCAAACAATTAGCAAAAATTCTGCTAACCCACGTCTCACCACAGTATGCATTCTAGCAATGCCTGAAATCAGTTCTTCAAATGAAAAAAATGCATTAAATGAATAAAGACATTTTAAGCAACTCACCATTTCAGATTCTCACTCAGTCAAAAGGAAATCAGGATCAGTGCAGAACAGTTAAGGCCTAATCAAGCTGCATACAACCATTTTCACCTCTGCTGACACCTGTTGTTTAATCCAGTGTCCAGGGTCAGCATTCCAAGGAAGAAGATAACAACAAGCAATAAATAAACGAAATTAATAAACTCTGATTACCACATACAGTGTGTGTGTGTGTGTGTGTGTGTGTGTGTGTGTGTGTGTGTGTGTGTGTGTGTGTGAGAGAGAGTGTGTGTGTGGGGTGTCTGGGGAGATGAATTAAAGTTTGTAATTATTTTTATTTTTATAACATTAATCAGTCTTAGTCAATGTGACAAATTTTAAGAAATGGTGACGTTTCTATGGAGACTGATAGCTGCAGAAAATACAAAAAAATTGCATACACAGTTTTAAGTGCAATGTTTATGAACCTGCAACAGACGTGGAACAGCTCTAGAAAAATAATTAGATTGAAAATCTGGGGAACTACAAATATCAGCTACCCAAGAAGAAAGTTGTAGCAACAAAATCTGGTATGAGGGGAAGCATATTCATTGTAATAGCTATTTTTGTCTCCCTGCAAAAATCAAAGCTTCATGACATATACATTTGGTTAAGTCTACATAAACTGGTACCTTGAATGATACACTTGATATATTTGTAGGGGCCATATATGACTTTTATAGTCTGCAATGCACTCACTATTTCACACATAGTTTATAAAATGCCATGCATACATACACACATAGTTTATAAAATGCCATGCATACATACATACATACATACATGCATACATACATACATACATACATACATGCATACATACATACATACATACATACATGCATACATACATACATATGCCTTTGTACATGACATTTATACATCTCTTGCTTGATTATCCTTATTTCCTGTTGCTTAATTCTTCTCTCTCTCCCAAATTTTCTTCAGCAGGTTGACTCCTACTTTCCTGCATATGTGACCAAAGCCCCACAACCTCTTCGCCTTGACGACCTCTACAACTGGGGGCACTTTTCCTTCTCTTCAGCTGTCTTCATTTCTTCACCTACCCCACAGTGTGAATCTTACCATTCACTGCAGTCACTTCATATCCATCGCCTCAAGCTTCCTCATCTACTCTCCCTTCATTGCCAGGTTAGTATGCATACAGTAGTACTACTCACACCACTGTTTTGTACACCTTACTTTTCATTCTTCTGTCACACACTATCATGACACTATCTGAGAGGTGGCTGCAGCGCCTCTGTTTCTAGCTTTGACCTCCTTATTCAGACTTTCCTTATCGTCTACTGCCCCTCCCAGATACTTAAACTGTTGACCTGTTTCACTCTTTTCTCTTTTATCTCAGTTTTCGGCTTTTATTTATTTATTTTACTTGACATTCGTTTACTGGGAAAGTCCGTCTGTGTCAAATAGAATGCATCTTCAGTGGAGGCCTGGCATAGCTCTCAACCTTCCATCAACAGAATGTGGAACTCTACCTCACATAATGTGGAACAAATGGGCAAAATGTAGAACACATGCTAACAGCTTGCTAACAACTTCAACAAGGAAGCTCACAGGATGGCTAAAATGTGTTACTTTATACTTATTTTTTGATGAATTTATATGATTCAGTATTACTTCCCATGGATATCAGCGAAAAATATTCTTATCACTGAATGTGTAACAGACCCTTTCAATGTGGAACATGCACATTTTAGGACTGAAAATGAAGAATGTTTTTTGTAATGAGGTACGCTTAAGAGGCATGAGGACCAGGGAGAAAAGCTCCATACAAATAGCTTGCAAGACTTACAAACAAGTATGAACATGCATATAACTATAGCATTGTTATATACAGTGGCTAGGTAGTAAACTTTATATAGAGAAATATGCATTCATGCATTTTAACTTCATAAACAGAGTAATACAATCAAATATCTATGAACAAATATAACATAAATTATTTGCTTGTTTAACTTAGAGGGAAGTATTTTACATCCATTTGTAATATAATACATGTCATTTTTCAGTACATCCTTTTAAATAGTATATAGGGATATATTGTTGAGAGCCACTGACATGATCATAGGATTATAGGATCATAGGAAGTTACTAGGCTATTGGCCCTGAGGCTATCACAAACCTAGCAAGTATTTAGCCCATGTTCTAACAAGTCAGCACCCAATGCCCCTATCCAGCAGGGACACAGGTGGAATTCCAGGGGTGTATTTTCTGTTCCTCATCCAATTATCCAGTTTTCTCCTAAAAAGGGTTAATAAGTAGTCTGCTTGATGTGGAGAGGGAGTCTATTCCACAGAAGGGGGAGTTTCTGGGACACAAATCTGTCCCACCAATGTCATATTGATGTCACAGACCAGGTTGAGGTTGCCCATGTGGGTTACTGTGATAATAGAAAGAGATCTACTGTGGGATAATGAGGGATGTTAGCCAGGAGTTGAATATGTGCATAACAATGAATTATTTAGGTGTAGTTTTTGGGCTGATTTGAAGGCTTCCAGGTTGGTAGTTGTTCTTGTGGTTAGGGTGAGAGAGTTCCAGACTTCACCTACAGGGTAAGAACATAAGCTTTATGCTTTAGATGGAGTGTAAATAGCAAAGATTTTTTTTATCTTCGGTGCTAATGGTTCTGTACCTCATTA
Organism: Protopterus annectens; assembly: GCF_019279795.1. Classification (NCBI taxonomy): domain Eukaryota; kingdom Metazoa; phylum Chordata; order Ceratodontiformes; family Protopteridae; genus Protopterus; species Protopterus annectens. The sequence goes on along the minus strand of NC_056734.1, from coordinate 596,571,208 downwards.
CAAAGATTTGGAAGATTTGGTGTAGTGGTACATTTTTCTGACTCTAGTGTACAGGGTCATGGGTTCAAGTCTTGGCAGTGGTCATTTTTAGGGGCACTGTGAACTAACATCAGGTGGCATGGTGCCTGGGAAATTTTGGGGGCTAGGCCTGTAAATGCTCCAGGGCCATTAGCCTAGTACACACCTATGAACTTATGAACGTATGTTGGGGGTGTAAGGATTCACTATATGACTCAGGGTTGGGCATGTTGAGGATTTATAAATTATGTTGTATAAGGTCAAGAGCTGGAAATAATGGAGGCAGTTTGAGAGTTGTAGCTACTGTAGCCTATGTAGTGCTTTGCAATGATGTGTGTAGGCCTTTGAGTTAGTGGTGAATTGGCCACTTTGTTGTAGCAACATTCGAATTTGGATTTGACAGAAGAATGTAGGTTAGTTAGAATTGCGGCACCCTATAGTAGGGAGATGAAGGTTTTGGCAAGAGAGACTCTGGTCAGTTTGTTCAGAAATTGTTTGTTCGTATAGAGGATGGCAAGCTTCTGGTGGGCTTTCTTAATATTATGCTGGATGTGGAGATCAAACTTAAGTTGATTGTCAATAATGACTCCTAGCAGTTTTGTGTGGGGGACTATATCAATAGCAGTGTTGTCTGCAGAAATGATTTTGAATTGGTTTATGTCCCTAGAATGATTTTTTGGCATAAAGCATAAGAGCTTAGTTTTATTTTGGGTTAAGGAAGAGTCCGGAATTAGTGAGCTAGGTTTCAATGGAGTTGAATGTTTGTTTTGTGATACAGTGCAGTTGAGGAAGTGTAAGAGAAGTGCAAATGATAGTGGAATCATCTGTATATTGTATGAGTGTTCCTAGGGATCCTGACGTCCACAGGTTGTTAGTAAAAATATTAAAGAGTAATTAGCCAAGTATGGAACCCTGTGGGACTTCTGTGGAAGAGTGAATAAAGGGAGGGATGGTATGTAACCATTTTACAGCTTGTTTGCAATTGTTGAGGCAGCTATGAAACCGCTGTAAGGAGGCGGGATTAAGTTTTAGGTCAGAGAGCCTAGCCAGGAGTATGGTGTGTGAGACCATATTGAAAGCTTTTGATAGGTCAAAACATAATGCAGATACATAGTTACCTGTGTCCCTAGCCCTATTTACTGTGTCAGTGCAGGATAGGAGGGCCGTGGAAGTGCTGTGGCCTGGATGGAAGCCATGTTGGGTATGGGCAAGTAAGTTGTTATGAAATAAGTACTGCATGAGCTGTCGGTGAATGCACTTTTCTGTTATTTTGGAGAAGGGGGATAGAATGGCTATAGATCAGAAGTTAATTAGCTCTGCAGAGCTTCCCACTTGTGGATAGAAATAATAAGTGACATTTTTCAGATGTTGGGAACTTTAGCTTCAGAGATGACTCTGTTGATGAGAATACTGATGGGGTAAGCAATGGAGTCAACAGCTAATTTAAGGTATTCGGGTGGGAGGTAATTTGCTGAGGTAGAGCAAGGTTTAAGTTTTCCCAACAATTTTTTTTATGAGCCTTGTAGAGATGGGTTGGAGAGTGAAATTGGCTGAATTATTAGAATTGTAGTTTGGGCAGTTAAAGTTGTGACAACCCACCACTGAACCAGTAATCAAGGAGCCTCAGTCCTCATCTCTGCTACCAGTGGGGGACGTACACTGGTAAGATGACAATTACACATACAGTATTTATTTCCAGATGCAGCTCTCTGCATTAAATGCAATTTCACTTAAGAGCACACAGAAACCACAGTCAGTCTGGGTCTGGTTCTCCCTCTTTCTCCAAATCCCCAATAAGATTCCCCACTGGCACAGCTATACAGTTGAGAGCTCAGCTGAATGGCCAAGCTAAGACCTTCAGCACCCTCACAGTCTCACCGGTGCTTTGTGTCCCTGCCCAAGTAGCTGGCATACACACGTTTTGAGGTTTGATTTACACATACACACACACACACACACACACACACACACACACACACACACACACACACACACACACACACACACACACACATACATACACACACCTGGGAAAGGCTGGTACAGGTTTACCAGCTATGCTCCCTTTTTCCCAGACTATAAGGAAGCTATCATTTCCAGCAACCAACTCTTATCAGCTACATTAAGGCCCTTAACAAAGGTGTCCAATCTTCCTGTGTAAGACATCTATTAATACAAATGGCAGTTTGACCAAGAGCAATGCTGTAGGGAGTGGCCTATACAGTGCTACCAAATAAATATGAAAGTACTCTCAGAACATAAATATGTCTCACATAAATCAGCAACAATGAAAGGATTAGATATATTTAATATATAACAAAAGAACAAGAAAATGTGTTTGTTTGTGTCTTTTGGCTTTTCCTGGTTAGGGATCGCCACAGCAGAACTCCAGTCTGCTAATGATTGGTAGTTGGTTTTTATGTGCCGAGTTACCAGCCCTGATGCATAACCTTCAACGAAGGTACACCCATTCATGCATATCTCCATGCAGAAGCCGCTCTAGCTGAGAATCAAACTGGACAGCATCTTACTGTGAGGCGACAACGCTACCACAGCACCACCACCATGGATAAAAATAATCAGTATATATTCACAGTGACATCAGTGTTCAAAATCACAGGAAATTTTTAAAACAGCATTGCAGGGCGGTCTCAAATAAATAAAGAAAAATATCTAAACTAAGCTATATTCCTGTCTATATCTAAGAGAGTTATTATATTCTAGAAACATATTTACAGAGCAAGGTAAATGTGGTGAATGGATCTTCTAGTTGCCAGGTCCAAAACAGAATACAGAATGCTGTGTCTCACTCTGAGAGACTTCCTAAATTAATATCTCAAATATTACTTCTGGGATAGTTTACAGACTGACATCATTTCTTGTCATCTGACTCCTAGTTCCCAGGCCCAAAGTAACCACTGATGGCAGCTTGCAGCATTTATCATCTATGTGTAAAAATACATAGACAAGGGCTTTCCTCAGATCTTCGGCAGATGTTGGAAGTCATAAAACAATAAAATACTTCCAAGATGATACAGAAAGTTCCCTAGTATAGACATCCTGTATCTTGCTGGCATAAAGTAATTTAGTTTCAGCCACTTTTTGAAGTTTTGCTGGACTGAAGTTAACCTCCTGTGTTCCAGTTTCCACTGTTAAAATATATGCATTTAAACAGTTACAATAGTTCATGTGCATTTCTGTTCTATTCCAGTAGAGCTCACTATGGATACATTTTTCAGTACTTTACAAAATACCTTTTTTAACACACATCTATACAGACCAGTTTGATATGCACATGACATATAGTTCTAATACATTTGTAACTCAAGCATCTTATATAGATCATGCTGATTTTCACAAATGACATATAATTTACAAAATTCCATTTAGCTGTGCTGACAGTATCTCCTTTCATCATACTTCAATATAAAGCATGTTGATCTTCACAAATGACATATAATTATTTAAAATATTCCAGCTAGCTCTGTTGGCAGTAACTCCTTTGTCACAAAACTGAGGAAGGACAGGGAGCGAAGATGAGGAAGGATTGATGGTAGATGTAGAAGAGGAGGAGCTAGAGCTGAGGTTGGGAGAATTTGAGATCAGGGAAGTTATTGATTGTATAAAGTGAGTATTGAAATCATTAGCTATTTGCATAGGAAAGGCATCAGGGCATGGACAGTGTTCTTTTTTGTTCCTGGCGTTATGTAGGGATGAGATGGAGAACCAGAATTTTTTAGGGTTGAATCTGTGCTCATATTGGATGTGAGTGTAATGTTTTTGTTTGCCATTGTTTACTTGTTTCTTTACATGGTTGCAGAGTTGTCTGAAAACTAGTAAAGTTTCCTCATTTTTATTTCATTTCCAATGATCCCAGGCTCTGTCCCTTTTTTATGTCTTTTTACATTCTTTGGTTAACCAAGGAGTAAGGTTGTCTTTTATTCTTTTTGTGTGTATAGGAGCAATGGTGTTTAGTATACTTCTGTTGAAATACTGCACTGCCACATCTAGAGGGAGATAGTTTAGAATTAATCAATTTATATTCTTCAAAAGTTTATCGAATCTTTCTTGAGAAGAGTTAGTAAGATTGCGGATGTTTTTCAGAGAGTGTTTTAGGAAATCAGGTTGGTTAATGGGTTCCCTTATTGAATTTTGATGGTGCATTCCATAGAGCCTAGTTTGCCTTCTCTTTTTTTGGAAGGCAATGAAAATTGGAGAGTGAGCAGTGGAGGGAACGAAGCTGCAACTTTGGCACAACTAATGAACGTTATTGCAACCTTAACAGGAAAGGTAACTGAGTTGCAAGTGATGGTTGAGAGACTTCAAGGTCCAGGAGGCTGTGTGGGAAGGACGGAAATTCCCCAGGTCCCATTAACAGAGGTATTTTAGTCCAGAAATGAGGAAACTACTACGTGAGATTTAGGAGCATGGAAAAAGATGACGCAAAACCTCAGTAAATGGACTAACACACAGGAATCCATACCGTGTGGCCAAATGAGGCAGGACACTACTCCAAATGAAAGGAGGCCCACACCTAAGGATTGGTTTAACATGGAAATCTTTCCAACCAACTGTATATCACCAGGGCCCCGACCAAGTGAGGGAGACATTAACAAAAGATTGAGGGACCTGGAAAGCAAACTGGTGAAGGTATGTAACCTTCAATGTGACAATGTTTTTTTAAATTAAAGTATAAGAAACAGGTGAGTGCCAAGGGAACTAAGGGCCTTTTGTTTTCCCAATGGGTTAATGGAAGAAGACCTGGAATGTACTGAACTTATCGAAATGTTCGATAGACATGGTATAGAACTTATGGAGTTCATTGTAAGAATTAATAACAAAAAAATAGAAAGTTTATTTGGTGACGTGGAAAAACTTAACGAACAAGTTATGAATGATGTATATTTTAACGAAGTTTGTAAAAAGTAGGTATAATTCAATTTTTGAAAAAGTAGAGGAACAAGTAAGCAAAAATGTAAAAAGGAAGCGTAAAAAAACTGTATAGGGATACCTATGATTACAGGGATAATATTGCTTACCCTCTCCCAAAATCATATTATAAGAATAACAGAGAAGGTAAAGAAGAAGTGTTTCACCCCTCACCTATGTACACTACTGATAGGTCAGGTAACTATGACCAGGAATACCCAGTGTTAAGAAGATCAGAATGACTACAGAATAAGAATAACGCGTCCAAAGGGAGGCATTTTTTAGAACACCAAGGGGGGAACAAGGGAGTGGGACAGAAGGGTTCTTACCAGAAATGGAGGAAGAACAACCATTATTGATTGGAGCAGGTAATACAGAGGAAGAAATTATTACCTCCTTCGAAGGGCTTCTATTGAGTTACAAGGATTTTAACATATTTAATTATGCAGGTTTAGAAATTAGTAAGAACCACATCTCTTTGTTGAAAAAGGGTATAAAATTTGTGCAAAATAGGAAAGGGGACATTTCACAGATAATCACGGATTTCAAATTATTTACAAGGAAGTTAAATCTAAAGTTCCTATTTAAAGGTGCCTCCAATTTATCACAACAATTAACCTTTAAAAGGCAAAATTGTTTTAATCTACCTCTACACTCCATAATTTCTTCATTTGATAAGGTGTGTACACAGGAGATTTATGAGTCTTATAACAATTTTAAATGTAAACAGTACAATTTAACTTTTGAGGAGAGTCAGCTTTTAAAAGAACTGTAAGGGAATGTTAACCTGAGATTTATGAAACCTGACAAGGGGGGAGGTATGGTAATAGTGGAGAAAACAGATTACACAAACAAAATTTACCGCATGTTACAGGACAATGACAAATATGAGACCTCGTCTCCAAATGAAATTAATATCGTCCATAAAAAAATACAATTATGTCTGGAAGACTCACTATTACAAGGAGCTATCAATGAGGAAATCTTTGAATACCTACATAATGACCATTCTACAATCCCTATTATGTTAGGAATTCCTAAAACCCATAAAAATATTACTGACCCCCCCCCCATACCGATTAATCATTAGTTTTGAAAATAGTATGACGTACCCTTTGGGAATCTTTGTAGAAAGGGTAGTGTGGAATAATTTAAAGAGCATAGATCACATTTTACGTTGTTCTTGGGACTTCCTGAGTAGGAGTAAAAGTGACTATTACCATGAGAGTAACACCTTTTCTACAATTGATGTTGTAGATCTGTTTACCTCGATCCCCCATTATGAGGGATCATCTTTTTTCATGAGGCCCTTTTGGATGTGTGTAATTTAAATAATACCTTATTAAACTTCATAATGGTACTTATGGACATTATTTTAAAAAACAATTTTTTTACATTTGAGGGTGAATTTTTTAAGCAGACTAAAGGGGTGGCCATGGAGATAAGTTGTGCCCCCTTTTCGCAAACTTAGTAATATATATATATGGGAGAAAGAATACATATTTAACAGCAAATTCCCAGGTCAACGGTGGACTTATTACCTCATTTCCTGAATGATATTCTCATTTTATGGAAAGAAGATGGTGGAATTTGTGAATTTTTTGATTACATTAATGGAGTTTACGATTATTTTAAATTCACCAGCACGTATAACAAGGACTCCATTAACTATTTGGATGTAATTATAACTTTGGATAGAGTAAGGAACATTTTCACATCCAGAGTATATAGAAAACCTACTTTCGAATGATTACTTGGAATATAATAGTAGCCACCCAGGACACACTAAAAATTACATAATAAAAGTGCAGATGGTGAGGTTAGCCAGAATGTGCTCGAGCAAAGAGATTTGTAAGAGGGAAATGGCTATGGGATTACCCGACACACATGCTGTACCCCATCTGTGAGGAAGTTATGAATGAATGGGGAAAGAGGTTTAAACCACTATTAGGAACACAAATTGAGTTTATAGAACATTCTATGACTTCGATAAGGGATAATAAGTACAGTCAAGCACTGGTATTAACATATGGTGAACTAAGTAAGGACATTAAACAGATAGTGAGAAGGAATTGGGTAATATTCAAAGGTGCTGATGACCTTATGGACTTCATAGGTAAAGAACCTTCTTTTGTGTTTAAAACTAATAACAACTTAACATTTTTATTGGAGCACCCCATTCATTTGAGTTGTCTACAAAGAGGGACTAGAAATTGTGAATCCTGCACAGATTGTCCATACATCTTAGGAGCTGACTATGTGGAAATAGGATCCCCCAAGAGAAAGGTAATATTGAAAAGGGATTCCTGTAGTTCCAAAGGACTAGTATATATATTTCTGTTTGTCAGAACTGTCAACAGTTTTATGTTGGCAAAACTGAAAGAGCTCTTCGCAGAAGGATATATGAACTCCTTTATGCCATTAGACGTGAAGACGAGAATAATGCCCTATACAGACACTTGAAGGGGAACGGTTTGTGTAACATTTTTCATTTTGGAATCCTAGAAATCATAGGACATGACTTGAGGGGAGGGAACTGGAAGAACAGATTAGAGAGGGAAGAATTAAAGTGGCAGTTACAATTAAATTCCACCCATCCCCCAGGTATAAATGAAGCATGTAGTATCATGCCTATATTGAAGTACCAGGCATTAAAGGTTTAAAAAATTTAAAAAATAACCTGTGATTTATAGAACTGTAATATCATACATTTTGCACATTTATACACATGAAAGTGATTTTAAGCTTATTTTACTCATTTTATCAGTTAATGTATGAGTAGGATGAATTTTAAGGTATACTAGTATTTTAAATATTGTTAATTCAGGGATTACTTTATATCCGATTACTAATTGGTTATTAATTTTCATTGGTACTAAAAAGTATTTAAGCATGGAGTGGCACATTTTAATTGTTCTGAAGAAGTCTTGGGTTACAAAACTAAAGTGCGCTTAACTGGTGTTTGGACTGTGCAATAAACTTATTAACATCACCGTTGTGGTTATTACCTCACACTATTCTATCATTTCCACAGGAGCTGTTTTTCTTTTTTAAGTAGGGATGAGATGGAGGACCAGAATTGTTTAGGGTTGGATCTGTGCTCATATTGGATCTGTGTGTAATGTTTTTGTTTGCCTTTGTTTACTTGTTTCTTTATTTGGTTGTGGAGTTGTCTGAAAACTAATAGAGTTTCCTTATTTTTATTTCATTTCCAATGATCCCAGGCTCTCTCCCTTTTTTAAGGATTTTTTTACATTCTTTGGTTAACCAAGGAGTAGGGTTTTTTTTTATTCTTTTTGTGTTTATAGGTGCAATGGTGTTTAGTATACTTAGGAAAGTTTTATTGAAATACTGCACTGCCACATCTAGAAGGCGATATTTTAGAATTTATCAATTTATATTCTTCAAAAGTTTATTGAATCTTTCTTGAGAAGAGTTAGCAAGATTGCAGATGTTTTTCAGAGAGTGTTTTTTAGGTAGATGAGTGGTGGTAGGTGATCACTTAGGGTAGTAGGAAGTGTACCTGTAGTAGAAAAATTAGCAGAATGGGATACAACTATCCAGTCTAGAGTGCATTGTTGGGTGTAGTCTTTACTGTATCTAGTAGGACAATTGATGATTTGAGAAAAAATATACAGTTTAATACTACTGGTTGGATTTTGCAAAGCGTTTGCCAGTCGATGTTAGCATCCCTTAAAATGATAGTCTCATGGAGAAGCACATGAAAAACAATCAGTGATGGTTTAAGGTCAGTATGAGTTTTCCTTACAAAAACGCAATCATTAAATGCTTCCTTTCTTTAGCTATGCATTTAGTTAGTTAGTTAGTTAGTTAGTTAGTTAGTTAGTTAGTTAGTTAGTTTTAATGCTTTAGATGGTAGAAGAACAAGCTTAATTTAGCAGGCTCCTTTACAGGTTAAGAAATGGGTGGTAATGCAGATGGATAAGATAAAATAGGTTTTGCCAGTTAGGAAGTTTAAAAAAATAATAAACCACCACAATGGCTGAGTGAACCAAACAAAATCAACAATGAAGGTATGGAATTTTAAGAGATTATTCAAATAAATATGCTAAAATAAGAGGAGATACTGTTGAAATATATTGTAAGCTTTTAGAAATTGTTTTAAAAAATATTTTTTTTCTATTTCATGATAGATACTATAGACAAATAAAGGGAACAGCAGTGGGTGCAGCAACTTCCCCAGCATATGCAAATGTGGTACTTGGTTGGTGGGAAAATAACATTTTGCCAAAGATACAAGAATTTTTTGTTATTATTTTTTATAACAGATTTATAGATGATTTGTTTTTTATTTTAAAAGGTAAAATTGGTTTGGATAGTTTTTTTAAGGAGTTTAAATAGTACTTTTGATTTTCCGTCTTTTACATTAGGTTCTAGTGGGCATCAAGTGAATTTCTTAGATGTGGAGTTAAAGTGAGATTCAGTAAAGAAAATATTTAAAAGTAATATTCATAGAAAAAATACAAATGGATATGTGCATTGGTCAAGTAACCATCCTAGCTACATGAAATGAAATATACCTAGGGGGACAATATATAAGAGCATCATGTATGATTAACAATGATATAACATTTGAAGGAGAATTAAATTTTATTACATCCTTTTTTTAGACAGAGGTTATCCAAATTTTAGAGTCTTCTCTGGTTGCAGTGAATTTTGTTTTTCTGAATTAAGAAGTTTAGTTTCTATGTAAAAACATTAAAAAGATGGGGGGGGGGGGTTCAGATGCAAAAAAGTTAGTAGCCCTACTTATTTATACTGGTTCCCTTCTTGTTGACTAAGCAACACAGCAGTGGTATACTATTCTCAGTACCCATTTCATAAGGGTGGTATTTTGGCCAGTGGAGATAGTATCTCTGTGCCATTGGGTTTTAAGAGGTGACGCAGTCCCATTTGTTTGCTTTTTTGTTGTCCATGTCTTCAGGTGTACATACATATAGGGGAATAGATTACTTATACTGCTTCCCTTCTTGTTGGCTACACTATGTAAAAGTGTTATATTATCTTTGGTACCCTTTACATAAGGGTGCTCCTTTGACCAGTGGATATAGTACCACATGCCACTAGGCTGTAAGTGTTCATGCAGTCCCATTTATTTATTTATTTATTTATTTATTTATTTATTTTTTTCTTTCTTGTCTGTGTCTTTGGGCATACTGATGTGGGGGAGTAGATTATTTATACTGGTTCCCTTCCTGTTGGCTCTGTGACATAGCAGTGTTATATTATAATCGGTACCCTTTTCATAAGTGTGCTACTTTGGCCATTGGAGATATTTCCACCACACTGCTGGGCTGTAAGGGTCTATGCTGTCCTGTTTGTTTGTTATTTTCTTGTCTATGTCTTCAGGAGTACTTACATAGGGGAGTAGACTTACTTGCTGAGCATGCATGCAGCTTGAGGAGGTTTTATGAGGGAGAAATGATGTTGTTGGTGCTAATTGGATAAAGGAATTTCCCTCAGTTGCTGCCATGACAACTGTATTTTTCTATACTAATTCTTATCCCATAAGGGAAAAAAAAAAAAAAACAATTTTACATTTTTTAAATAAACTCTGTCCTCTTAGATTAATACTATATAAGCTTAAAAAATGTGGAAAATGTGATGACATGTTTGTGTGGCCACTCTGACAGGAAGGCAGGCAACTGAGGAGCTGTGATATTTAAAAAAAAGGGAGCACAGAATTTTTTATGTACTGTAGAAAGGAGGCAGGAAGCAGCAGGAATATCAATAGAAAGTACTTACAATTGTAGGTGTTTAGCCTTGGACTGAAGTAACTGGACCCTATTACTATGTTCAGTGGGTAAAGTGAAAAGTCATACTGATAAACAGCATGAATTATTACATCATCCAAAGGAGTTATTTATTTTTTAACAATGAAGCCAGACCAGAAGCTTATTTATTTATTCCTTTTATATACCATGAAAGTCCAACTGGACATAGGTCCCATTTTCAGCAGAACCCTGGGGAGAAATGCTTCATTTTGCAGAGTGAGAAGTTAGCAGTTATACAAGATTTGCTTAATAAATATGAATACATAAAATACTAGTGATATGCGAAAATGACTTTGTAAATATCAAAAAATAAAAAAGAGAAATGACACTGAGGCAAAACTGTTGTTAAGCACTTTCATTCTGTAACCTTGTCAGAACTGCATCAGAACTAATACTGTAAGGTAAAACTATGTAATAAGTAATATAACAAGTGCACACTATTTAAAAATGATTGACAACATCAATACCCAATAGAAACATATCAAAACAGAAATTATCCCATCAGCAATCTAGAAACAACCAGCTGTAAATACAGTAGACAATCAAAAAGAGTGGGGCGTGTCCAAATAGGCTCATGCAAACCAGCGTAATGCATATTTGAGATTCAAGTTCTCATTCAAACCCGGAACCATCTCAGCCTTTAAAAGTAACTGCCAACGGAATTCCTTTAGCTGCAGAAAAGTGTCAAAGTCACCAAAAAACTGATCAATCTGTTCTAAAACTAGAAATCTGAAACCATTAAAGTTATGACATCTAATACTGTGCCGCCCTAATGCATTGGCTTCATCTTTTTTCCTAATATCAGCCAAATGTTCCTTAGCTCGATCAGAAAGCCTTGTAATAATTTTCTCAATGTAAAATGCAGGACAGGTGTTACAGACTGCTGCATAAGCTACCATGGAGGAATGGCAATCAAAATGGATAAGGAAATTACTGTGTACAAATTTATATACATTTCGCATGTATTTTTTGTGACTATCCATGCACCAACAAAATATCAGTCTGGGGCAGAATGGTGATCTAAAGAAACTTGAGCAAGAGGCAGTGTATAAATATTTGAGGAATTGATGAAGAACAGACAATAAAACATGCAGAAACATGTTCAGCACTCAGTAAGGAATTTTCTAGAAGACTAAAATTAATACTGAAAACAGCCCTGACGTTTAAGAATAAAGTTCAAGCTACAAACCAGTTTTCACTTCCGATTGTAACATACAGTTCTGGGGCGATTGACTGGCCTCAAAAAGTATTTGATCAGTTGTACAGGAAAACAAGAAAAACACACATCAAATGATATACAGAGATTACATATCCTCCTTCTAAAGGAAGTCTGTGCCTTCTCGAAATTTATTACATATATAGATCTGCAATCGTAGGACTGCATATATATATATATTTGCTGACCTCACCAGATCCAAACATAGTAAAAGTTTGAAAACACGAGGAGAACAAGTCTAAGATTACTTTTATGCTTAGTTTAACAGAAGTATGTCAGTATCAAGTAGGAATGAAAATTAAACCAGTAGCAGACAAAAATAAGATTGCAATGGAAAAATTGATTTAAAATCAGAAACAGTCTGCAAAATCAGGGACAGTTGAGAAAGCTGTGCCACATAGAATACATTCCTCACCACTGTGGACATATGGCGGACAAAGTTTGTGATATTATGTACCTGTGTACCTTGATATTTCACCTCTGAGTCTACCCTTAGAGGTGTGTGATTAATGTAATTTGCAGGGCTCATTAACTTCCAAAATGGTATCATAATGCATTTTTTTTCACATTCAATTTTAGGTCATGGCTCTGGCACCAATCATTTGTCTGATTTAGATCCTCCTGAAGGATATATACATCACTGGGGAGTTTGATGACCCCCCCCGCTTACAGCTGTCGGTAGACTTTGTTATCCAGAGGCCTTCCTCATTACGCTTGGCTTCAGAGAAGTATATTCTGAACAGGAATATCTGCCGGGAAATTTTCTCCCTGAGCCTCTGCTGAAAAGGGGTTATACATCCAAGCAGACTTTCCCAGTAAACAAAAGCAATAAATAAATAAATACATAAATAAATAAATGTTTCAAATACCACTTCCAACCACATATCATCTGCTATGAACTTCATTATGCTACCTTTTACCAGAATGTGCACACCATAATAATAGAAGTGTGAAACACAATAACTTAATACTCTACACACTAAAAATGAGAGTATAATGTAAAGCTGTGCCTAGATGAGAAAATGATTTACTGAGAATGCAACACTTACCAAGGTGACAATACTCTGCATTACAGAATTACCATGCCCTATCACATTTAATTATGTTGGAAAACCCAAAGCGGCATCTGCAACCCATTAAATCTATGGGACATAATATTTACAGAAAGTATTCACTGCAAACAGAGTGCAACAAAATATTATACGAGTCTATATTAGATATTCGAACGCTTAAAAGTTTGAATCACTAAAGAACAAACTTTAGTGATCGAATGCTTAAAAGTTAGAATATCTATAAAAAGAATATTTAAAAAAAAAGAAAAAGTAAAGAGTTTAAGCAGAGGGGCAAGCCCGCCTGCATCCCCCACGTGGAGGGCTGCACACCCCACACCCTCCGCTACTTAAATATACCAACTCCAAAATCTCACTTCAGTGTGCTACAGTGCGGAAACAAAAAATGTCCTATTTCCTACACTATAGTGCGATCTTGGAGTTGGTATATTTAAGTAGCGGGGCTATGGGGGTGCAGGGGGGCTTGCCCCCTGCTTACACCCTTTAGTTTTTCTTTTTATATATATATTTATTTATTTTTTAATTTTTATGTATATTCAAACATTTAAGCGTTCAATCACTAAATTTCGTTCTTTAGTGATTTGAACTTTTAAGCGTTCGAATATCTAATATAGACCCTATTATACTGCACTTTGATACTACAGCTTCTTAGTGATACTGTCAACTACAGCTTCTTAACTAAACTAAACATTGTCCAAAGAAATTAGTTTCACTGCAAGGTATCTTATTAAGCTCTTGCAATAGAGAAACAAACTGAAAATGTTCAATCATATTCGTTGGTCTAATTATTGCACAAAAGTGGACCTCTAGGAGCATTAGTCTGAGTTAAAAGAATAGGACTATAGCATGCAAGAAACATACAGAAATACAAAAGCATATGTATGGCTTTATTTGTTAGCTGCAAGCATAATAACCATTCTGCTGATGTACGTGCAAGGTTTAGTTACACTTTAAATCAATTCACCAGTTAAAAACATACCATAAGAAATGTTTAGCAGTATAACATGCAGAAAGCAATAATATTCCAAGAGTTCCATGCACAAGGGAGTTTTATTCTGGTATGCATTACGTGTGCATATTCTCTTTGCATCTACATTTAGCATCATTAAAGCATGCAAGAGAACTACTCATACAGAGCATAATTAAAAATATTTACAATGCAAACACTGCCATTCTACACGTCACTGACTCAAATAAGCATACCTCTCTACTGTCTCTGACTTTCTGGGAAGTCCCTGAGTTTGACTCAAATTTTAGCTATGTCCATCTTAATCCCTCCTAAAATTGGTGATTTATGGACAAAGGGTGGTGAATTATACTTAATAAATAATGACAATAATTTGAGTTATAGATTTCTTTTACTTCAGAAAGTATATATTAATTCACATTGTCTTATTCTGTCAATGTCTTAAGTTAATAGCACTAATGTTTTAAAAGTGTTCCTAATTGTCCCTAATTATTTGTGTATTTGTCCCTGATTCTGTTAGATTTGTCCCTGATTTGTTGAGAGCTATGCAAATAAACACTTTAAACTAAACAAATGACAAACATTCCAACTTTTCTGATACTTAGCAAATAAGAAATTAATTTTTCATCTTATTACAGAGCTGCCCAACAGTGAAATGAAAACATTATCTCATCTACGTAATCGGCAAATTAAACAACTGGTATAAGAAACAAGCATACTTGAACACTGAACATGAGTAGAGATAGCTTTTTAAACTACTGCACATGAGAATGTATATAAGAAAAAAACATGTTAGAACAAAAAACCCCTCTGTTTGGGTTCTAGCTGTTGTATATGTTTACTAGCTCATTAATTAATGTGTTTTATAGTTTTACTTGATTACTTACCTTATTTCCATCTAATTTCTATACAAAAATGAGAAAAATCAATACTAAAAGTGAAACAATTGGCAAAACCTGTTCACCAGACACTCCATTCTCTTAAATGAAAGAAAAAATGTTAACATACGATAAGTAATACTTAATAATAATAATAATAATAATGATAGCATATAAAATCAGTTGAGGTACATGGAGGATCTGTACTAAAAGGCATTTCATTATGTTGTATTTGTAAACTGTCTTTTGCTTCTCCCATTACAGGTCGCCACAGTGGATTGCCAGTGGTCAGATTGATTGACAGTGGATTTATGGCATCGAGTTGCCAGAACAGCACCCAGCCTTCACAGAAGACACACACACACACCTACTGCATGTCTTTAAAACTCATTTGACCACAGGAAGGGCATGCAGACTCTGCAAGGAAGGCACTCCAGCCAAGAATCGAGCCAGAGAACCTCTTGCTTTGAGATGACAATGCTAACCACTGCACCACCACAGCCTCCATTATATTGTACATGTGTGATCTTCTGAAATGCCCCAAGAAGCTGAGGCATTAAGGGGTTGGATGTCAATGCATATCCTAGCATTCCAGATATTGTGGTCTTTAATCTGAACTGTAACAAGTCTAAAATGTACTCACAGTTTCTGTAAAAAAATATTTCACTATAAACTATAAAACAGTATTTGTTATCTACCCTGATGGATTGGAAAAATAAATGAAAGATTGTGAATTATGCATAAAATACATATTAGTTACTACTCCTATAAAACTCTACAGAACCCACTAGTAGAATTTACTTGCTTGGCTTGTGTAGTATAAAACCAACAGCTGCTAAAACCAAAACTATCACATTTACCAGTACAGAGAAATTAAACATCACTGTGTTCTCCTGAGTAGGGCATTCTCCCCTGCCCCAATCCCCAAAACAACATTAAAACAACCAAAATGGCAATGTTCAGCATGAATGGGGCTCCATCTCCCACCTTCAAACTCTGCAAACTTTTCTACAATGCCCATTCCTGACAAAATGGAAGCTTCCACTGGTAAAACTGAGAAGAGGATACTCTAGAAGCAGAAATAGTGAATTTACACAAAAATGAAACAGAAATATGTAGGCAAAGTATAGTGGGACAAATAGATACAACTTAAGCTAAGCACCGGTGCAAAAAAACAAAAAGTGTTCTGAAAGCTGTATCTTTGACACTCTCCATTTAAGATACATGTACCACATATTTACTATCGCCTGAGATAGCACTACAACTTTCCCTGACCTAGGGATGCATGCCACTGGACTGGAAAACTGCAATAGTGTTTTCTATACCAAAGATAGCCTCTTCAAATCTGAGCTTCAGTTACACTCCCATTCTTCCTCTCAAACAGACTACAGTCTGTAAAATGGCTCTCTTCAACCTCCCCATTCCTACCAGTCCACACCAGGGATCCCCAAGGTTCCATTCTTGGACCCCTACTATTTAACATTTTCACTAACAACCACTACATTTCCTGTCCTCCCTCTTCAATAATACAGTACGCTGATGACTCTACAATGCCCCCCTCTGACAATCTCTCTCACTTCCTCACCCTTACTCAAGAATCTATCCACTTAGGTTCATAGGTTCATAGGTAGGTACTAGGCTATCGGCCCAAGGGCCTACGTAAGCCTAGCCAACAAGGTTCCCTGGCTTACGCCACCCAAGAAAGTTATTTTCCTGTGCCACTGTCGAGCAGAGACACAGAAGTGATCCCCAGGGTGTATTTCCTATTTCCCATCCACTCATCAAGATTTTTCTTGAAGAGTACTAATGAAGAACTTTGCTTGACATAGATGGGTAGCCTGTTCCAGAGTATGGGAAGTCTCCGGGACAGGAATCTATCCCTCCAGCATGTCCTGTTTATTGTGGTGACAAGGTTTAGGTCCCTAGAGTGTGTAACTCAGAGGGATTTCTTTAGGTGTAGCATGTCCAACAGCTCTGGGTTTGACATAGCTTTTTATGTTAGGCAGAGATCACCTCGGAGTAGGCAATATGCTATGGAGTAAAGCTGGAGTTTTTTGAGGTAGGGCATTTGTTTGAGGCCAGTAATCCTCTTTGTGAGGTACTTCTGTGGCCTTTCCAGCTGCTGCAGATGTCTTGTGAGGTACATTCCAAAAGGGGGTTGTACTCTATAATGGGTCTAATGAGTGTTGAGTAGAGGGGAACAATGACCTCTTTTTTCCTGGATGAGAACCCTTTTATGATGAGGTGTGCCACGTAGAAGGACTTCCTGACTACTGTGGCGATGTGACTATCAAAGGAGAGACTACTGTCCACCTGGGTCCCAAGGTCTCATCACACATTTGGTGTTAAGTAGATTCCTGCCTATGTGGCAGTTCATGGGTTCAGAGTTTTTACCAAAGAGGATGACACTGCACTTTTTGGCATTGAGCTTGAGGCCATGGCTCTGATACCATGCATCTGTCTCAGCGAGACCCTTCTGTAGTATGTCCACATCATTTAGGGACTTAACTATGGCTCCTAGTTTTCAGTTATCTGCGAACTTCATTAGCCAGAGGCCTTTTGTGTTAGCCTGTACTTCAGAGAAGTAAATACCAAACAGGAGAGGTCCCAGGACGGAACCCTGTGGTACTCCACTTGTCACTGCTTTGAGGTCAGATTTGGAGTCTGTAACTTTTACACTGCAGATTCTGTCAGTGAGCCGGTTGTCAACCTATCTTGTGACATAATGATTTATACCTAGTTTAGTGAGTTTAGCTATAATTCCAGAATGGGGGATGGTGTTGAAAGCCTTGGCGAGGTCAAGATAGGCTATGTGAACCACCTTGCCCTCGTCTACGGCTTTGGGGATTGTCTCAAAGAAGTCGATCAGGTTCAGGAGGCATGATTTCCCTTTCACAAACCTGAACTGGACGGGATCCAGAGTTTGGAGGTTATCAATGTCTTTGTTTATGAGTTCCATGATGATATGTTCCATGGCCTTGCAGACCAGGCTCATCAGGCTAATAGGTTGATAGTTCCTGGGATCAGTGGTGGCTCCCCCTTTATGGAGTGGGATAACTGTTGCTGTGCGCCATTCAGTGGGTACAAAGCCTGATGCGAGGCTATTATTGAACATGGTGCTTAAGTGAGGAGCCAGTTCGTTCTGAAGTTCATGTAAAATGCAGCCTGGGATGTTGTCTGGTCCCATGGATGCTGTGTTTTTGGTTTTGGAGAGTTTAGCTTTTACCTGTGTAGTTGTGATTACAGGGACTCTGCATTCTTCCTGTATAGATATGGGCCCTTTAGGGGGTGGGGAGGTAAAGTTAGCACTGAACCTATCTGCCAGGATGTTGGCAATATCAGTTGGTCCTGTAATTTTTGTGTCGTTGTGCTGTAACTCAGAGCAGATCTGGGTGTTGCCATCGAGATTCTTGACATAGCTATATAATGCTTTGTGGTTGTCCTTAAAATTAGTGGTGATTTTGTTTTCGTAGCTAGCTTTGGAGGATCTTATAAGGAATCTCAGCTTCTTACTGAGGCTGACCAGGGAACTCCTCCACTCATTGGATTTTACTCTCTTTTGCAACAGTTTCTTCCTTCTCTTGTACAGTTTGTTTATGGCAGGGGACCACCAGATTGGCTTCTTTTTTTGGGAGGATAGCGTCTTGGTTCTGTTTGGGATAGCATGATCCATGCACTCGTGTAAGTGCTTATAGAGTGCATCTGTGTAGGATTCAGCAGTTGTAACTGTATTGTCCATCTGCATGAGTGTCATGAAGTTCACCACTTCTGTCTTAAAAAGCATGAAGTTGGCTTTGGAGACATTTTTTACCATGGTTTCCTTAATGGGGGTGGGGGTGGGATGTGGATATCAAGAGTGATTAGCTTATGGTTGGATCGAACCAACAAGGAGTTGACTTCAGGTGTAGAACACTAGTCACTCATGTTGGTAATGACTAGGTCTAGGATATTGTTGCCCCTGGTAGGGGTGTGGATAAGTTGATACAGGGCATTGGAGTTTATGAATTCCAGAAAGTATTGAGCTAAGGAGTTGGTACACAAGTAGTTTTCCCAGTTAATAGTGGGGTAGTTGAAGTCACCCATTGTTAGGGTGTTTGGTTGAATCCTAATATTTTCCAGTACATCAAGAAAAGAGGAGTGGGAATCCTGGGGCATGGTGGGGGATCTGTAGCAAGCTACAATTTGGATTGCAGTTTTGCCCAGAGTTAGTTGCACTTGGATAACCTTGGATGTATTATGCTGAGCCACTAACCTGGAGGTGTGGATATCCTTAATGAATATGGACACACCTCCAAATTTGGTGTTTCAGTTCAGGTTTCATGGCCAAAAATTGTGGTATGAGCTATAGCCTGGTAGTGCAGGGGTGCTCTCTGGAGCCTTGAACCAGGTCTCAGTCACTGCACAGATATCGATGTTCTCCATTTTAAGGAGTGTCTCGAGTGAGTGCATTTTGAGATTTAGACTTCTAGCAATGAGTAGTATTACCCTCAATTTTTGCTTGCCTGTTCCTGTTACGGTGGTGAATTTTTTATTTGAACCTTGCCTAAAAAAGGCACTACAGGGGCAGCATGAGCCTTAGCCAGTATCCTGAATCCCAGGGGCGACAGGTGCAGGCCATCTGTGGCAAAGCATTGTGGTCTGTCGACCATGTCATCCCAAGCAGACAGTTACTGGATCCCCTTAGAATGACACCAGAAGCATAGCCAATTGTTGAAATCAATCATTTTGTCCTTGTACTGTGGTATCATTCTGGGTGATGGCAGAATGCTACTCATGGCTAGGGTCATACCTGCCTGGGCTACAAGATTGGAGAGCTCTTGCATTTCTCTTTTCATGTAGTCCAGGGAGGTACGTCTCAGGTCATTCACACCAACATGGACAATAACAGAGTCATATTTGTACTTGTGGAGTGACCTGAGTGCGTGGGTTATGTGGCGGATCCTGGCACCCAACAGCCAGCTGACAGTAACCTTCTCCTTTTTTAGCCTGGTGAGTGGGACATCAGTGTGCCTGACTATAGAGTCACCTATGACTAGTGTTTTGGGTACGTTGTTTTGCCTTATTGGCTGTGGTTGAGTGGCACACTGAGTCTGTGGGCTATGTGTCATTTGGGTTGTGTTGGGAGATGCAGGTTGCTTGAGTTTCTGCTTTGGAGGTCTCTGTTGCTTATACAGATTATTACTGAGAGCCTCCACGAATGTTTTTTGCGTTACTATGTGTGGATCTTGCTGGTGTAGATTTAGTGAGTCTATGTGATGAGTATGGTGTGGTGCAAATGTTTACCTTCTCCTCATGACTGTCAAGTTCAGTCTTGGTTGGAGAGAGCTTTATCTCCAGTTTGGCTAGATAAGTACATCTCTACAGGTTGTAGTGTTGGGTAGTAGGAGGAGAGGGTTGTCTGTGTACATGAGGCAATTTCTACATTGCCTCAAGATGTCCAGATTCATCAGATAGACAGGAGAGAACACTGGGAGCTGACCATTGGACATGCCTGAATACAAAGCTATTTTCTTCTAGATAAGTGAGGAAAGTGAGTACAAGAGCTGTTTTTCTCTAAGCAAGTGAAAAAAGTAAGTACAAAAACTGTTTTCCTCTAGGTAATGAGGAAGGTTGAGTGCTGTAGTAATTAGTAGCTTATTTAGTGCTTACAAGTTCTGAACAAGTGCTGAGCATGAATAATCAAATTTAAGTGCTAAAACTAAGAATCTGTATCTGCACTAGATGAATTACAGGACAGAAACAAGTGCAAATGCAGGCTTTCAAATCAGAAAGTTAAGAGAGATGGAAGAGATTGCCCAAACAGCCAATAACTACAGTTTCTGGGCCAGAACCACTCCTTATGTGGTAGACAGGTTACCTAGTGCTTACCACTCCCACTGATAAGCTAGAATGCTTCCCTCCAACACAGAAAGGCTTGGGGGGCTCAGAAGCTTATATACAGTCCTGGATACAACAAATCTGTATCTGGAACACTAGGAAAGGTAGGAAATAGGCTTACAGTTTTTTTTTTTTTTTTTTTTTTTACAGAAAAGTAGCAAAACAGTAGTAGAAACAATTCACATGCAGCGTAAGCTAGCACAACTGAGTATGTAGCAATATTAGACCAAACACAGTTTAAAAAATGCAATTAAATTAAAAGGGACTTAAAGCAAGTGCAGAAAGAGTTTATTAAGTAGAATGTGGTAAAGATATGGGATTGGGGAAGTGTCCCAGATCAAATCTACAGTGGGACAGGCAACTGCAAAATCCACCAAATTTAAACTACAAGCCAAAAATAGGGAGGATGGGTGGGACAAAACAGTTTAAACAGAGATCTAGACAACAACTAACAGTACAAACTCTAAAACCAAAAATATATACTCAGCTCTGTATATCTGCAGATAGATTGGAAAGCAGTCTCTCAGAACACAGGTTCCAGCAATTAAATGCAGGCTGTTACTAACAGGTCTAATTTTATGCAAGCGATCCTTGAGTTAGATAACACACAAGCTGTAAAAACCAGTTACACCAACTGAAGACACAGTAGAAAATAGGGGGTGGGGTGGGGAAAACAGTTTCAACAGAGATCTAAGCAACAACTAACAGTACAAACTCTAAAACCAAAAAAAAATACTCAACTCTATATATTTGCAGATAGACTGGAAAGCAGTCTCTCAGAACAGGGAGACAACAGTTTCAACAGAGATCTAACAAATTCTAAAACCAAAAAAATATACTGTATATTTGCAGATGAGTCAAAACTTGGCTAACTTCCAACCAGCTCTAAACCCTAATAAAACTAAACTTCTCCTCTGCTTCTCTAAATTTCTCCAACACCTGAACAATACTTTCACAGTCTCTTCCCTCAACAATACAACTATCCGGGCTGAACCCTACACTAAATTACTAGGGGTCATAATAGACGACCAACTAAAATTCAGTCTTTACATACAGCGCTGTATTAAATAGACTCATCAAAAACCTGGCCTGCTTGAAATAAAAAATTCCTCAAAAATTAATCTAAAATCTCCTTTGCAGATGCCTATCTACTACTCACTCTATTATATGCTGCCCCTATTCTTACTAACCTACAAACTAATCTTTTGACTAAGCTAGAATTCACTTATAATAAAATTGCTAGATTTGATTCAAATCAACCCTATCGCTAACATCACTGCCTATCTCTTAAAAACCTTCAGTGGCTAGAATTCTACCAACAACTTCTACCTCAGCTACACACGACTCACTCTATCCTAAACTGATCAAACTCCTGTCCAGCTCTCTCAACTCTCATCTCTCTCCCTGCACTCTTAATCATATACTCCATAACTCTGACCAATACCTCCTGGAGATTTGCAAACCCCAAAAAAACCATTGGTAAACTTCTCTATAATCACTCGGTTGCCAGTGCATGGAACAAACTGCCCCTATATATTAGAATGATTCCCAACATTTACAGTTTCTAAAAGACATTAAAGACAATAAAGGACCACCTATTAAACTCTTGGACTTTCTCTTGCAATGATCCTACATAAACCACCTCATCCTCTGCTGCAATTAACCCCTCCTTTCTCTAACTTTATTTCAAGCCTGTTCCTTTACCATAAAAGAGGCCTATGGCTTTGATGTGATGTTATATCTTATGACCTTACTCAAGTTTTAAATCTATAAGTACTGTATTGTGTTTATGCTCAGCTTTAATAGTTTTTGGAGTTTGAGTTGCAACTAGGGCTGATTATTTCTGTGTCTTTTCCTAATAATTTGTGGAAAATACCTTGCAGAAAAGAAAATATTTGAAACTAGATTTTATTAGCAAGTATGATGTGCTCTCAGGAACACAAAATGCTACTAGAGAAGGAATGAACAGACGTCATATTTGGTGATTAAATAGCAAAATCCTAAGAAGTATAAAGATGTGTGTATGTATATATCATATGTTACTGTTGCATTACCTTCAAAGCACACATTTTATGGAACAAAACCTTTCCTTTTTCATGCATTGCATCAAAGGCTCAGATTCAAGGACAATTTTTAAATATTGCTATAATTCAATTAAAAGTTAATAGAACAACAGTTTTTTCATCAACATATGTTTTGTCAACATTAAGAAATATGACATTGCAATTTATGGCATTACTGACTGACTGTTATCCATAGAATTAGGGTTAAGGTACGTGTGTATGTGTTTGGAAGTGTTTACTGTTTTTTTTTTTTGTTCATAGGTTCATAGGTTGGTACTAGGGTATCAGCCCTAGGGTCTATACAAGCCTAGCCATAACAATTCCCTGGCTATTTTTTCCCACACTATTTACTTCCCTGGACCCCTGTCTAGCAGGGCGACTGACGTGATTCCCGGGGTGAATTTCCTTTCTCCCATCCAATCATCAAGGTTCCTTTTGAAGAGGACCAAAGAGGCACTCTGCTTGACATGTATGGGCAATCTGTTCCAGAGTCTGGGGAGTCTCTGGAAAACTCCAGCCAAGCTAGAACTTCCAATGAGTGACCTCCCAAACCTCCTATAACAGAGGCCCATGGGATATATGCAAATGACCCTTATGAACATCAGGTATTTCAGCTATATGGTGATTCTGATTGCCCATGACTTTTACATTTGAAGTCATTTTAATGGACAATTTCAGGACAATAAAGTCAAACCAAACTAGCTAGAGGTTTTGGTTGGAACAGTGATTTCTTTCCCTAGGAAAGCAATCACTGTTCTGAGGTTTCGACATTTTCAGCTTTCACTGAAAAAGGGTTGAAGAAACATTGTTTGCTGTTTTAATTGCTCAATGTTTTAATCTAGACCCTATAATCCAATATCTCTGGCACGATTAACATAAGGCTTTAGTTGTAATGACATCGAGACACTCCTAACTTTATTTTAGTTTATTTGAAACTTGACGTGGGAACCCAACATACTGGTCAAGCCCAGGATGATTAAGTAAGGTTCCCCTGACAGGAGCTGTATTTTCTTTCTATTTCTAGTACCAGAAAGGCAGCTCTCTGTAAATCTGACCTTGTCTCCCTTCTGAGTCCAGTGTCAGTTTTTCTAATAACAGAATCACAAATAACCAGAGAATTGCTAAGATATGCAGCAGATCTGGAGGAAATTTAAAGATACTGGGATGCTATCAGGATGATCCATGATAGTACTAGGTGTAAGACGAGGTGAGGATGCAAGTGTGTGAATTGTTGCTGAAGTGTCCCTAGATGGTTAAGGCACCCTTTTCTTATCTCTCTTCCCCTCTCAGATGTGATGCTTTCAGTAAACATTAACTTTTATCCCTTAGAATAAGTGCACTGGTTGTCTTTATGGGTTCATAGTTAAACACTAGGCTAACTGTCCTTAAAGACCATTTAACCCCAGTCAGTTTACCCTTTAGTGCTTGAATTAACCTAACCCATTTGGAGTTAGATTGACCGAACCAATCCCATACTTGATAGTTGTATGTTACCCATAGTGAGAATAACTGGGATCATACTACAGATAATTCAAGGGGTCCCATGCACAGAATAAAGCTTTTAGGAGCTGCCTGTTTCCATTAGTAGTACAGAAGACAATTTTGGTTTACTTTGTCTATTATCCATCCATAGATCTAAGTTGAGCTTGAATATGGGCAGGGCTATACTTTGTTTTATTTGTATGGGGAGTCTGTTAACTGTTTAAATAATTCTTTAAAGCCTCCTGGATGATTTTCTGCTGCTTTAAATGTTTTTCTCAGTGTCTCACTGCTATTTGTCTGCTGTGTTAAATATTCTGTAGTGCTTCCCTTTAAAACTAGAGTAGTTAGTAGCTGTAACATAGTCCAGATCCAGGTCTGCTGCTTATGGAACTGTTTGTTGTGGGTGGTTCATTCTGAGCATGTTTTCCAGGCCATCTTGGATTGGAAGGGGAGTATCTACACTTTTGTGAAAGAATTGTATTGATTGGGACCTGACTGGTACAGGGGGGCCAGTCTAGGGCTTGGAATAAGCATCCTCATTTGTCCTTTTGAATTTTGTTAGTTTTTTTTTTTTTTTTAAGTTTTAGCTTCTGATATTTAGGACCTGCATCTGAACAGGTTTCTGCTTGTTTGTACTGAGCTGAACTGAGGTTGGCTACCAGCTACAACTCTGAGCTGAGATGCCAGATGACTAGAGGCTTCAGAGCTTCCAAAAAAAAGATAATTTGCCTGTTTTTTCTTTTTGTTTTTTTTTTGCTTAGTTATACTATTTATTGCATTTTTTTATTGCCTGCCACATATTTTTATACTGTATTTATTTACTGTATGCTAAACTACACTGTTATACTACAATTGCTATTTTTTCACTGCTTTAAAGCTATCTGTTCTGGTTTTCCTGCCAAGCAGTACTTAATTAATAGACCTGTTAACTGTTTAAATCATTGTTTAGAGCCTCCTGGCTAATTTTCTGCTGTTTTAAACATTTTCAGTGTCTTATTGCTATTGGTCTGCTGTGTTAAGCATTTGATGGTGTTTTCCACTGAAACTAGAGTAGCTGGTAGCTGTAGCATAGTCCATATCCAGGTCTGCTGCTTCTGGAACTGTTTGTAGAGGTTTGTTTGTTCTGAGCACATTTTCCAGGCCATCTTGGATTGAAAGGAGCCTATCTTCTCTTTTGTGAGAGAATTGTGTTGATTGAGACCTGACTGGTACAGGGAGGCCAGTCTAGGGATTGGAATTAGCATCCACATTGGTCCTTTTGAATTTTGTTAGAGTTTTTTTTCACATTTTAGCTTCTGGTATTTAGGCCCTGCATCTGAGCAAGTTTCTGCTTATTTACACATCTCACAGACTGCACACTGCCAGACAATTTTGTGCCAAAGCTGGACAGTAAAATTCAACACATTTTCCCTTAAAACCTAGGCAGAAGTATCCATTTGCTGAACTCGTCTGTGATAGTTTCTGAAAAGCCACCCCTATTGACAAGAGTCTTCAACCTAGCATTATGGGCAGTTGGACTACCATTGCTTCTCCTGCCAACCTTGTTAACTTGGATCTCTTGAGGCAGTGTAGTAATTGCCTCATGTACACAGACAACCCTCTGCTAATAACTTAATCTAGTACACAGTGCAAGAGGTATACTTACACCAAGAATCTAGATTCCATGCTGTCTCTCTCACTCAAAACAGTAACACAGAGAAGGTTGTCAGCTCACCCACCACTACATATTCACATAGTACCACTACTCGTACACATACCACTACTCATACAAATAGTACCCATCAAACACATAAATCCACATACGTAGAGGTTCTCTTGAAAAATGTACCGAAACAACAAACACCTCCAAGACACAAGTCTGCTACAACTAACACAGTATCCTCAGCACCCATGGCACATAGCATCACCAGTGTCTCACCCACAAAGCCTGTAAGGCGTATCACTCATAAAACAAGTTTTCTTTTGTCTCTGGAGACTCAATAGTGAGACACATGGATGTCTCACTCACCAGGTTGGACAAGTAGAAAGTCATGATCAGCTACCTGTACAGTGCCAGGATTTGCCAAATCATCCATGCACTCAGGCCTCTCAGCAACAAGTACCTTTATGACTCTGTCATAGTTCATGTTGATGTGAATAACCTGAGACATACCTTGCTGGACTATATGAAGAGAGACATGGTCAAGCTCTCTGACTATTTTTCCCAGGCAAGTATGTCCCTAGCCTTGAGCAGCATACTACCCTCACCTAGAATGATGCCACAGGATAAACAAAAAACAATTGATTTCAATAACTGGTTTAGCTTTTGGGATAATTTCAAGGGGATCTAGCTCCTGTCTGCCTGGGAATCCATGGTCAACAAACCTTGCTGCTTTGCCAGAGACGGTTTGCACCTGGCACCCCTAGGCTTTTGGCTGCTGGCAAAGGCTCTTGTCTCATCGAGGGTGCTTTATTAAGAAAGGTCACAAAAACAGCATTACTGACATGAAATTAACCAGTCAGAACAAAATAAGGGTAATGCTGCTAAATGCTAGGAGCTTAAACAAACAACTGCTCTCTCTGGAAGCACTTCGGGCACTAAAAGATGTAGATGTCTATGCAGTCACAGAAACCTGGTTTAAGGCCTCAGAGACTACCTCAGCCCTGCAAGGCTACAATGCCTTCCACACCTTTAGACCACAAAATGAATGTGTGAAAAACAAAGTAGACACTGTTTCAATCTGTATTAGAGATAATTTCCCCTCCCGTCTAGTTAGACTAGACAACTCCATGGAGTTACTCCAGGTCCAGGTTACAGTGGGTAAGACCCCCATTCAAGTCCTAGCCAGTTATAAATATCCCTCCATGGGTCAAGACACCCACAAAGCCTACTTAACCAAACTGAAGATAATCCAAATTATACCAAACACACTGGATATCGGGGATTTCAATTATCCCTTCTTCAACTGTGAAATGTACTCTTTCAAACTCACTAGTACAAAAGTTCCTTGACTTCATTAACTCAAATGACCTGGAGCAAATTGCTCATACCCTGACAAGAGGAACAAACATTCTAGATCAGGTCCTCACCAACATGACAAACAGATGCACTGCAGCAACTGTTAGACCCTCATTAGTTAAATCTGACCACAAATCAGTCATCTTCGAACTGACACTAACACCAGAACTCACAAATGGCGAAATCAGACCAAAAAATCTTCACAAGGTAAACTATACCTTCCTAGGTGAGGATATAAATACATTACAAGCCCCACCCCAAGCTGAATGTGGTAACTATGCTGAAGCTTACACTGAAGATGTGTAGAATCACTTGCATATGTGTATAAACTTGGCTGTACCAGACAGAATCAAAGTCAGAGCCCATAGTAAAATCAAGTTGCCATGGTGGACTTCCAGCATCAGCAAACTCTACAATAAATACAAAAAGTTGCTGTCCAAGAAAACAAAGACAAGGACCCAGTAATGGAAAATTACTCTTCTCATCCTTAGCAGGCAAATAAGACAATTTGTCAAATACTCCAAGAGCTCCTTTGAGAGAAACCTAGCAAGTACTGCCAAGGATAACCATAAAGCTCTTTACAGCTATGTACATAACCTAAAGGGTAGCACCCAAGCATGTGCAGAACTGGTGGCCAATGGTATCACACACACTGACTTCACAGAGATAGGGAACCTGCTAGTGGATAGGTTTGGTGAAAATTTCACTCCCTTATCCTCTCCCAACTTATAACAAACCCTCCCCCCAAATTCCCCCTCACCTTACATATCTGAAGAGCAGGTCCTCAAACCCCTGTCCAAAGGAAGGAACATGGCCCTAATGGGACTAGATGACATTTCAGGCTGTCTTCAAAAGAGGCTAAAACATGAACTAGCATCACCACTAAATACCCTTTTCAATCATAATCTAACCACAGACTTTGTTCCTGTGGAATGGAGAACAGCTACAGTTATTCCCCTCCACAAAGGTGGTCTAGCAACAGACCCAGGGAATTACAGATCCATAATCCTGACCAGCCTCATCAGTAAGGTCATGAAATATATCATTATGGACCTCATAAATAAAGACCCTGGATCCTACCCTATTTGGCTTCATGAAGGGCAGATCATGCCTGTTAAATCTGGTGGATTTCATTGAAAGTGTGACCAAGGCCATTGATAAGAGCAAATCTGTACACACAGCATACCTTGACTTGGCAAAGGGCTTCGACACAATCCTACATTCAGGCATTACTGATAAACTTATCAAACTGAATGTAAACCCCTTCATTGTAAGATGGGTTGCCAACTGGCTCACAAACCAGATGCACACTATCAAAGTGGGTGACTCCACATCAAACAGCAGACCTGTTACCAGCGGGGTGCCACAGGGGTCAGTGCTGGACCCCGTACTGTTTGGCATATACTTCTCAGAAGTTCAGGTCAAAACTAAAGGGTTGTGGCTGACCAAGTTTGCTGAAGACTGCAAATTAGGTGCAATCATTGAATCCCCAAATGATGTCAGTATACTTCAGGATGGTTTTACACAGACCAACGACTGGTGTATTAGTCACGGTCTCAAACTAATGCAAAGAAATCCATCATCATTCCCTTTGGCACAAACAATGTCCCTTTCACAATATCAAATCAGCATCAATACTCTAAGTACCCATGAAGTGGTAAAAGACCTGGATTACAGGTTGACCATGACCTTAACTTTGACCACAATGTGTCTACCATTGTAAGGAAAGTTTTCCACATAGCTCGCTTGATTTGGTAAATGCATCACCTCAAGAGCAAAAGAAGTTATAACCCCATTATACTTGGCACTTATTGGGCTCATAATTGAATAAAACACCCCATTCAGTATGTGCTATACTAAGCACCTACAGCAATTAGAGATACCTCAGAGGTTTCTAATAAAGAAGATCAAGGGCCTCCAGCATGTACCTTACACAGACAGACTAAAGTCCCTGTCACTGTACTCCATACCGTATAGTCTTCTTAGTGGAGACTTAGGCCTCACCTACAGAGCAACCCAAGACCCATACCTAATGAACTTACTCCATATCCATAAATCAAATTGGTCTAGGGCTACCCATTCTAGGGACTTAATTATGGCCTATGACTTAAATAGTACATGCTGGAGGGACAGATTTATCTCCCAATGACTGCCACATCTTTGGAACAGGCTAGCATTTCATATGAAACAGAGCACCTCTATCACACTGTTCAACAGGAACCTGGACAAGAGAATGAGGCACTGTGAATTCTTACCTGGGATAGTGCCCACAACCCTCCTGGACATGGGATGTTATCACTAAATGCAATCTTGGGTATTGACTAGTACTTCTATGGTATTACATTGGGTTGAAATGGCTAGGCTTAAAATGACCCCTGGTTTGATAGCCTAGTAATCTGTTATGATGTTTATATTCCTGGTCAAGTATTTCTGATGTCATTTGATTTGCTGATATACAGTAGATCCATGAGTACTGGGTTGGAGGATGCCTTTTATGCCAGAAACAGGTGACCTCCAAGTAGTCTGTAGGATACATACTTTGAGGTGGTCCATGTAGGACATATTGTTTACCCCTTGTATCCTTTTAGTAAGGTAAATCTGTGGGAATACCATTTGTTGCATGTGTCTGGATAGATTCATTCCAAAGGGGGTATTATATTCAATGATTGGCCTAAACAGGGTTGTGTAAAAGGGTGACAAAGACATGTCTGGATCTAGATGCAATTTCTTCATTTATAAGCTATGCAATATAGAAGAACATTATTATGACAGTGAGCACAGGTTAGTTAAAAGTTATGTTACAGTACACATAAGTTTCCAAATCCTGATCAACTGGGTCAACTCATATGAGCATATTGTGACTGTGGTAGTTCCCTGGATTAGACAACTTCCCAAAGGATAATACTTTTGGTATTACTTTCAGTTCATGATTCTGGCACTGGTTATTTGTTTGGGACAAACCTTCCTGCAGGATGAAGTTATTTGGGGATTTGAATAAATAAACTCAATTGTGTGCTGTTATAGCAAATGCATTTAAGTATTAAGGCTGCTGAGAAAGAAAATACTTATATAATGTATTCACTTCCCACAGTTTCAAAATTTACTTATTGCTGTCACTGAATTGCTCCCCAATGTATCTTTAAACGTTAACTACATGTGTATCTTACAGTTCTCTCACAGAAGAGTGCTCAGAGATCTTGAGATTAATTGTTCATATCTGCAGACACCTCATCTCCAAATAAAAGCCAGCAGTAAGGGGAAAAAAAAACAGCTAGGAACCTTGCAAATACATGAAAAAAATCTTTGAAAATTTCATTTATAACACTGTTCATGGGTTCATAGGTTAGTACTAGGCTAACTACTATTCTGGGCAATTGTAAGCCTAGCCAATTATCCATGTGAGAATCAAATCCTGCACCTTGTGTCTGTAATGTTAACAGCTTAACCATTATGCCAAATGCCCAGCTACAAACAATAGTACATTCATTTACAGACATGTTCTGCCTGTTATGAACTCAAACCCAGGATCTACTACACATAAGACTGTAACTCTACCCATGTAGCTAGTTGGATGTTCAGACTTCCAATGGAAAACTGCCTGCACCTGCAGACTTTTTGTCTCCCATTGAGGGCTTTTTCTAATAGAAAACATAGCTAATTTCTTTGCAAATAAAAGTAGCTTGCTATTTTCCATCCTTTCGTAATTTTTTGTCTTAGGGGTTTAAGGTGTCCTAGTTGAAAGTATGGATAGGTTAGGTTAAGATCATCTGGCCTGTGATGTCCCCAGTCTGGGCCAGTAATCAAGGAGCTGGAATCCTCACCACTGGCACTGGAGAGGGACTCTGTTCTATTCACTTGGAGCAAAAATGGATACATCCAGTAGTTCCAGATGCAGCTCTCTGTATCAATTGCAATTTCCCTTACGAGCACACAGGACACACACTCAGTCCAGGGTCTGGATTTCTGTCTCTCTCTAGGGAACCAATGAGAATCTCTACTTGCACAGCTGTAGAGTTGAGTCCTCAACTGAGTGTCCAAGCCAAGCCTTACAGCATCCTCTCTGTGAAGACAGTGTTTCATGTCCCTGCTCCAAGCAGCTGATGCACACAATCTTGCACATTTGATTTGCACAAACACACACACACACACACTGGAAAAGGCTGACACAGATTTACTAGCTATGACCCCTTCTTCCCAGATTATAAGGTAGTTACACTGCCACCAGTCACTCCAAATCCAGCTACTGTAAGGGTCTTACAAGGGTACACAATTATACTGAGTAAAATGAATATTAATACAAATGATAGTGTTTGACCAATGCAGTAAGGCTTTCAGAAGTGGCCACAGACTCACCAAATAGATATAAGTACTCTCAAAATTTAAAATGTTCTCTAAAGCACCAGCCAATGAAAAGTTTAAATATATTTAATAAATATTAAAAGAACATATACATTTCAACAGTTACAATAGTACATTTATATTTCTTTTTCTGCCCAGCAGGGCACACTGTTGGTAGATTTCTAATACAAGCAGCTTTATTAAATATATTTTTTAACATAAGCATCTGTACAAATCAGTTTCATCTACAAATGACATATAATTCTTTATAAAATTCCATCTAGCTGTGCTGGCATATGTTACGTATCCACTGCCCTACTTTTCCTGGCATAGCTGGTAATACCTCACATTGTCACATGGTCACCTCAGCATATGTGGGCACAATTTTGCATTATTCATTGACATTCAGAGTAATGGAAATATTTGCCTTCAGTTTTGCTAAATACTTACATATTTCAGAGGTACAGTCCATGTATGTCAAAAACAATGGGTAAAGGCAATTATGGCACAGCCTCAAGCAAGTAAGCTGGTCAAGGAAGCAAGTACATTAAGCTGTGACTAAATGATTACTATATTGTATAATTTAAATGTTAACTAAGATGTTAAATTTCCAATAAAATTATATTAAATTGAGTTAAAAGTAAAAACAATTGCAAGTAGAGATCTCAGCTAATAGGACTATGGAAAAGTGAGTGCAGTGAAAGTTGTAGACAGCAATGTCACTAAAAGGAAAAAAAACAATATATAGCATAATAATAATAAAAAATACAGGCACAACAAGAATCCCCTTCTAGTAACAACCAAAGATATAACTAATAGAAAGTAGGAAAATAAATAGAACAATAAATAGAAGATGGACAATATAGATGAACCACAGATTATCAATAGCAGTACTTTAGGTACAATCCAGGACTAGAGGTAATGCATCATAACTTACCAACAGCAATAATTCATGTATATTCAACAGATAGAGGCACCCTTTAATGTTTAAGGTACATTCTAAAGCAAGGTAAAGCTCACAGCTGAGACACCAGCTGTGGCCAGTAAAACTTAAGACAACATTATTAACAGTAATATTTTCAGGATGATCTATGAGACAAGGTAGTGTGTAACTTTGCCACAAACAACAGTAAGGTTAGATATAACAGATATAAATTTTGTTCCGACAAAATGACAACAGTAAGTCGCATCTTAGCAATTAAGTAAATATTGTGAAAGCACCACAGAACTGCTTACTTACTTTAACAAAACGAAAATGAGAAATGTAATCTTATCTAGGTGTACTAAACAGCAAAAGCCACAGAAAGCAGAAATAATAAAAATTATTTAAGCAGCTAGAGTAATATATGCAAGGGGGGATGGCATGTGTACTACTGAATCCACGACAATGTGCAAAGCTCAGCTTGTCAGGTCTCAGGAGGGAAACGGGCTTGATTGCAGGTCTCTTCTCCTGTCTTTTTCCTCTCTCAGTCTTGAACCAGAGAGTACAGTGGTTTGCACTTAACAGTGTAGACCACTGAGCTACACAAGTACTCTCTTTTTAGAGCCAAAAAAGTTCTGTCAAAATGGGACACTAATGAATAAAATTTACAAGACACAAAGAAGAGCTAAATGCCCCAGCTGGGCTAATTATATTGAAGTATTATAACTATTCATCATGAGCCTGTGCTCCCATGATTCTGGCTGCTGACAGTTTAAAAATATTTAAAAAGGGATCTAGTAGTTTTTGATTGGTGATTTGCTTTTCTTTCTTAATACATCTGTTTAAAAACTCTCTGATCCTATGTATTTAATGTAGTGCAGTCATCCACCACTCTAAACATGGTAAACTGTTCTCCTTTAACAGGTGTTAAATACATGCTATCCCAGTACTTGTATGGGGATTATCACTCTTCAGATTTACGCCGTTTGCAGGTCTTCTACACTTGTAAACATAACTGTCCTTAATATTAATAATAATAATAATAATAATAATAATAATAATAATAATAATAATAATAACAATAAATAAAATATAAATATTTATAGATAGATATAGAGAGATTTTTGTTTAGTTAAAAACAACGGTAGTTTGCACATATGTAACCATTACTCGTTTTACTAATTCAGGGCTGTCAAGAGAGATATCATGCTATCAGAGAAGCTAGAATAAAGCAGGTAACTGTCAGATGATTGTAGGGCCTGATGAACATGTGTAGACAAGATGAAAAGCATTTTTCACTTCTTATTAAGCTTTATGTAGGAAGAGACAGTTTTCTTTTTAGATATGCAAAAAATAAAAGGATGGATATCATAAGTTAAGTTTGAGGGTAAAACTATAAGGAGAAAAGGGAATGTCTAGGACCATCATGGACATTCTGCATGAATGTTACAATGATAAGAGGAAGGTACACATCACTCACTCTTTCCTCCCTACCTGTTCATAATAATGACTCAAGTGTCATGTCTTTTTTTCCTTTCTTCACACTGGCCTAAAATCCACTTGGAAGCAGACCTAGCTGACAGTCATACAGCGACAGTAACATACAGTGCTCTGTACTACATAGCTACCTAGAAACAACTATACATGTCACCACTGATTTAGGACTTTTATAAAGGAACTCATATTTTGATCAATCCACTGCTGTCTGGATATGGCCTCTTTTCTTCAGTTCAAAATCTCAGTGTTGGGGGGGCACTCTTGGAAGACGTGACAGCAAAGAACTGAAAAAAAAGACAGAAAAAAGATGGTCAGAGGGAATGAAGAAAAGGGCATGCACTGCCTGCAACAACAGCTTATTTATTTATACATTAACACTTGTAAACACCTGGTACACTAACAATGTGTTTAAATACTAACAAGTGTAATATAATCACATTTGGTAAACATCCCTCTCCCAGCATATGGCATTGACAATTCCCCACTCCAAAATGAGAATATTTTTAGGGACCTTGGTACTTGGGTTGATAATTCCCACTGTTTTGATCATCATGTAACAACATTAGTCATAAAGTCCATCTGCTTTGAGCAACTGATAGTTAAGGGGCTAAGGGGATATCTTCCAGATCCAAAGAGGTCATTATCCTTTTATATTCAGCATTGATTAGGCCAGTTATGGAATACAATATTCACCTTGGGATCTACCACAGCAGTTATATCAAACAACTAGAAAGTCCTCAGATATGCCCGACTAAGAATATGGTCTTAAAAATCTTAAGCTACTGAAAAAAAAATGGCATTGCCCCTTTATGCAGTATATTATAGACTCCTGAGGGGGAGATCATTTCCTTGTCTTCTAAGACATTAAGGACCCAGTGAACTTGGATCTTTTGCACCTACACAAATCAAATAGTCCCACAAACAACAGAACAAGAGATATAAATCTTTACCAGCAAATAAATAAAACAAGAAGGAGCAATAGGTTCATTACACAATGCTTTCCCCTTCACTGGAATAGACACACACTGCAAATCAAGCAATGTGATACATTATCATCCTTCAGACAAAAACTTGAAGATTGGGTGGGTATTCACAAATTCACCTCTGGCTTTACTGGCCTGGCCCTCCTCAAGAGAGGAGGTTTAGTCTGAGGGCGGGTACCGATAAGGCATAAACTGTGGTGAGACTCAATTACCTTGTATTTTCTATGATCCTATAAGCCTAAGAAATGGAAAACATATATGAAAGATATTTGTTCATGAACTCAAATATCTATCTATATATACATATATATAAATATATCTATCTATATATTATATATATATATATATATATATATATATATATATATATATATATATATATTTATATTTATATATGGGTCTAAGACTGATGCGCGAATGGCCATTTCACCGAATCCTAAATGGCTGGGCATACTTCTGTGAAAGTGCTTTTCAGCAAAGACGCACTTTCGCTGAAGTTTGCCTGCAGGTAGAGGGAGCTGTGGGGGGTGACTGTTGCGGAATTTGTACTATAGTGCAGATAAGGGAATTTTTTCCTTTTCTCCACTGTAGTGCGATCTTGGAGTGAGAATATTAAAGTAGGGGGGTGTGGGGGGCACAGCTCCCCACATGTGAGGGTGCAGGGGGGATAGCCCCACTGCATAAATGCTTTTTTATTGTTTTTTTCTTCTTTTTTTTTCGGTAAAAGCACTTTCGTCAAAGTGTGTTCCGTGAAGTTGGATTCTGTCTGTTGAAGTTTTGCTCAACAGTCCTAGATCCATGTATATATATATATATATATATATATATATATATATATATATATATATATTCTGCTATATGTGTTCCATTCCTTTTCTCAAATGGTGTTTTGGTATCTGTTTACCTGACACAATTTAGTTGACTAAATAGATGGCTGACACCTTTTGACAAAAGTGGCAGACCAGATGATTCTCAAGATTAGCGAATTTCTATTTCCCCTATTAAAAGTGATGTTTTCTTTTATTTTCTGTTTAAAAGTTTTTGCATGAACCAAGATTCATTCTTGGCGGATGCACAATAGCATGGTGATGTGCATAATTTGGTGTCGACATTATGTACATTGACATTAATGTTGTTCAACGAAGGTAAGTAGAAATATATATAATATCTATCTATATATATATATATATATATATATATATATATATATATATATATATATATATACACATATACACACATAAATAGATATAAATGATGTAGCTATAGTATATATATATATATATATATATATATATATATATATGTATATATATATATATATATATATATATATATATATATATATATATATATATATATATATATATATATACATATATGTAGAGAGAGAGAGACATGATATAGAAGAAAGCATTACATTACATTTCATTGAACACATAAGATTATCTTTATCAAATATATAAGGCATCTTATGAACTATTCATATCAAAATTAAATTGCTGTGCACATTGAAGAAGGTCATTTTAAAAATGTAAATTTTCATTTCTTATAGTGTTTGTAGCTCTGGGACATTTCAATATGTTTGTTTGTTTTCTACTATGGTCTTCTCTCTCTGGAAAAGTTTAAAGGACTATTTACAATATTCATATGCTATTGCTTTAGAGGCAGTTCTCATTGTATTACAGCTTTATTTGAAGATGCAACTTCAAGACTATCTTTTCAGAATACATGAGCGTCACAATTGTCACTTTTTTCTTGCAAAATGTTTACTTATGAAAATTATGGTTGCTCATCCTTTTGATGGCCTTTAGATTGTCTTTGTTTTCTTCCTGCAAGTCTAATAGTCTTTTCATTTTCCACTATAGCAAAGTTTTTGCCTGCTAATTTCTCTGTAATTTTTTTTTTGACATTATCTTGATTGTCAGATAATAGCAGTGTAATTGAAGCAGGTATCCTGCCTTTCAACCTCATGCCTTTCAACATTAGAAAGTTGATAAACTAACAGGAATTATGCTAATATGTATTTTCTGAAAGATATGAAGTCCAAAACGTAAATATATAGCATTATTTACTGATTTCAGTCCTTGGTGATTTTCCAGAAGACCACAGATTTTACAACAAACAGACCAAAAATATCATGCAAAGATCTGGACATTCTGTAAAAATCTGGACATTTGAGAGTTACGTGTCCATCATACAGGTGTATCAAGTATCAAAAATATACACCTTACCACACCGATCACATTTACACTTGTTACAGCAGCCATTCTGATCATTTTAAAGAACTTGGAATAGTAACTCATGCATGCAAGATGCATGTCTTCTCTGAACTTAAATAGATTGGTGTCCACACTATTCCATGTATTACCTAGAACTAAAACAAACAAAGTAAAGGAACAAACTGGTAGTTAAAAATGAGCAAAGTATCCAACAGACTTGGCAAGACACAAAAGAGAGACCAGTGCTGTTTAATTAATGAATGAAGCGCTTTTCTTCTGTGTCTTGTCGAGTCTGTTGGATACTTTGTTCATTTTTAACTACCAGTTTATTATCTAGAACTGGCAATATTATCATTTCTTCAAAGGAATTGTTTGTGTGGTCTGCGATTCAGATGGGACACCTCTGTACACCTTTCTTTATCCATTTTGACACTGTTAAGACACAGATAAGACAATGCAGCTGTTTCTTATTCTGTATACTTTATTATCCATAACTTAATTTTTCTTGGAAGGACAAATGAAACTGAAATTCTTTCTTTACTAGTGGTGCGTGTTTTTCTTCTCAGCACAGTATTCATTTGCCATTTTTCAATAATTATATTTCTAAGCCACTATCAATATACCTTTGAAATTTCTTTTTACTTTTCTTCCATCATTGCTCATTATAATATTATCAACAGAATCGCTAACTCTACTTCTAAATGACTCTTCACAATTCTTTGCTAAAAGTAATGTGGTTAACATATTTGATATGTCTAACTCTTTGTCTGAGCTCTATGTCATTTTCCTATTATACGTCTGCAGATTAAGCAACATCCTCAAAAATCTTGATGGTGCCTAGTACAAGAATATTTTAAATATACATCGCACTAGTTTGTAGTCTTTTTAATTGAAACTACTTTATAATAGAAATGCTCATTTCCTTTAATGCCTGAGCATAACTATTTTATGAATCTCTAAATGCGCTTGATCTTTAACCAACTGATGTACTCTCTTGTTCAGCTGTATTCTTGCTTATAGCTCCTATTCCTGGCAACATCTTTCTTGCCAACTTAGTTTTCCCTGATAAATTAGATTTTTTTCTGATAAAGTTTTTTGAAAATAAAAACAACAGAACTTAAATTAGTTGGGGAGACAATGTGTTTGATCTGTTTATAAGTCATTTCAAATTGTAACGCCATCACTGGTAGTTCCATTTTGTGTTGACTTTTTCAATGCTTATTCATACTTTTTACATATTTCTATAATACCTGCTTCTCTTCCAGCCTTGGGTTTTGCACAGCAGCTCAGATTTTTCTGAGTTAGGCTTTAGACCCTCAGATGTTAGATTATGAACTTGAGTTAGGCTTTAAACACTCAAATGTTAGATTATGACCTGTATATTTCCAATCTGTTATTCTGGTCATCCATTTTTTTTCTTATTCCTCTTTAAATGATGATGCATTAATCTGTTTTTTATCTTTATTGATCTCCTGTAATGTCTTTCTTGTGACTGATCTCACACTAATAGAAAGCCAGTTATGTCTATGACAACTTCCATATCTGCAATTATATGAGCAACAGTTCTTTGGAATGTCTCAGGTACAGATGAAATATGAAGCAGTAATTTAAAGATTCTACACCTTTTTAATTTTGTATTAAATATATTTCTATAGGGAGAATTTTTTTATCCATTGTTGCCTGACAGGAGATATGGTCTGTGTCTAGTATTGAGAAAACCTTTGCTTTGCATTTTTTAATACAACTTCTTCAATTGTAAGCTGTGGGTAATACCCTTTTAGTAATTTTATTTTGATATTGTAAATCAAAGCAAATGTTAATATTTGTTTATAGCAGTGGCTATATGCTTAAAAACACAACAAACCAAATGAAACAGTCTCATGCAACACTAACTGATGAAATCTCTCTTAAAGAGTTAATTAGACAGGCACCCTTCTCAACTTTGTCTTTCAGAACAGGTTTTATCACAGAAAAGTACTTAGTAAAACATTATGCAATTGGATAATGAAAACTTAAAATACAAGAAAATGTTCACAAATATAGGAAGGCAAAGATATTTACATAAAATACAAATATTTTCATCTGCAATAAAAACTCATTAAATATATTTCCTTGTTGTAAATATAAAGAATAATTAATTTTTATACATGGTATGCATTTTAGCAATGGCCCAGACTGCCATGGAATGAGCACACACATGCAATATAAATACCATTTTAGAATATCAATAAACAGTATTGAAGTACAATGCGATACATAAATGGCATTACAAAATAATATATTTAATACAAGCCTGTAATCTTTTGCATCATGCAACAATTTTAACTTAATTACATATAACTTTAAAAGTCAAGGAGTCATAACTTTTCATATTTTCATTACGTAATTGGTAAGCTGCATTTACATGGATTTTTAAAGCGCATACAGTTATATGTAGTGCTTATATATTTACATTTGATATTTGGTGAACTGTGTGTTTGCATGGGACGGCATTTTGTATAGATGATGACTTATGTTACAGTAAGAGGCAATTATCCAAATGATGATTATCTGAAATGTTAATTATCTAAACACACTCTTCCAAAGTTTTTGGGTAGGAAAATCATAAAGTCTGAATATATAAACATTACACGCATTCACTTTTGTGCATTTTTTGAGCTTGTAGCCTGCTCTTCTGTAAAATGTATTCTTTATTGTCCACTGGAATCTCTGAATGGTTGAAAAGTACATTCCTTGTGTGCAGAAAAAACAAGATTTTTTACAGTTTTTATCCGGTTCAATTATATGCTTGATTTTCTGAACAGTTTGATTATCCAAACTACCCTAGGTCCCAATTAGTTCAGATAACTGACTCTCTACCGCATATATTTGTTGGACTTTTTTTTTATTTTGAATTACATTAAAATTACTCCTGAGGCAAGTTATGTTGCTCTCATTTCATAGTGCACCTTATGATTTTTGTGTTCATCTGTAGGCATTGTCTTAAGCCAAGTGCTTTTATTTCTCATTTCTGCATTATTTGACTCACATGTTATTCACATTTTTTCATCAGTTAATTATTTTGGTCATATACTAACAATTTTACTTAGTCTAAACACACCAACAGATTTAGATAAGGCCAGGTCTGCTTCTCAAATTAGCCTACATTATTCTTCATCATTTTATGCCACATATTATTTTATCTCTTTTTAAAGAATCATTTAGTTCACAAAATGTTCAGTTTATGACTCCAGTCTTCAACTTAGTAACTAAAGCATGTGTAGTCTGGGAATGCCTTGGTGACCATGTAAATAATAAATGTATAATAAAGGGAAAATTCTTTCTTGACTGACAATAATTACTGTTTTTATGTATTGCAAGTTTGCTTTTCTCTTTATCAAGAAAAATAAAATTGTTAACCATGTTTCTAGGATCGTCAACTATTCCACTTGCAGGGAGGAATAATTAAAAGTTCAGAACTTAAAAGTTTCCAGCTTTCAGACAAATTCTTTAAAATGTATCAGTCCCAAGAGGTTGTCAATGGTGCATGTTTCTACTGCGAATTATACTTCTGGATTTCAAACATAGAAAACTCTTGAGCATAATACATTTTTTTCAGATTTCCAAAAATATTTTTTTCACTCCCAGAAGACATTTTACCATTCTGACACAACATCATTTCAGGGCACTTAATGCACAGAGGCAGGAAATTTTGGTATAACCTGTATGAGGTATATATTTAAATTGATTGATCTGGATTTAAGGGTGCACCACGTAAC
Source organism: Protopterus annectens (assembly GCF_019279795.1). Taxonomy (NCBI): domain Eukaryota; kingdom Metazoa; phylum Chordata; order Ceratodontiformes; family Protopteridae; genus Protopterus; species Protopterus annectens. The sequence continues at coordinate 596,530,195 of NC_056734.1, read as the reverse complement.
ATGCAAATCACCTGAGCAAGCTCATTAATATTAAAATTATGCACTCGTGTGATATGGGGTTTGCACCTCCTCCCTTGAAAAAGCACTTTAACAGTGTAATAGCAAGTTTTGCTATTTGTTAATTCACTGGTTAACCCTACAAACTAAGCTTCATTATTTATTTATGTATTTATTTATTTATTTATTTATTTATTTATTTAGCAGGTCTCATACATGTAATAAACAGCAAAGTAGAGAAACAGATATGAAAACTTGTATAGCTAGCATTAAATGTAATGATATTTTAATAGGTACATTGAACAGGCACTGTTCTGTTAGAGACATAAATTTGGTTTTACCTTTAGTTGGGGCCTACATTGGAGAAATTCAGCACCCAATATTTCAACTAAGTCACAAAATGTCTCAGTGTCAGGTAACAAATCTGACACAATCAGATATCCAGACTTGGAAAATGTTCTGCAAGGATATGATACAAGTTTTACAGCTGATGCAGAACCATAATTAACAGTTTTTGGAGCATACAACCATTCAGATAACAGTACTAAACAATGTCAGCCTTTAATCCTACTGAAACATCCCAATGACAGCAAGGTTCATAGGTTCATAGGTGTGTACAAGGCTAATGGCCCTGGAGCCTTTACAAGCCTAGCCCATAGTATTACCCTGGCAACATGCCACCCGACCTTAGTTCCCAGTGCCTCTATCAAGTAGAGCCACTGGAGTGATCCCTGGGGTGAATTTTCTATTTCCCTTCCACTCATCAAGATTTCTCTTGAAGAGGGCCAGTGAGGCACTCCGCTTGACATGTATGGGAAGTCTATTCCATAGCATGGGCAGTCTGTGGGTTATGAACCTGTCCCTCCAGCTTGTTCTGTTGATTGTGGTAATAAAGTTGAGGTCATTGGAGCGTGTAGTGTGGAGGGATTGGGGTTTCTTTAGATGTAGCATTTCTAACAGAGCTGGATCAGACATGGCTTTATAAGTCAAGCAGAGATTGCCTCTAAGTAGGCGATATGAGACAGACAATAGTTGGAGTTTTTTGAGCCTGCCCATATGGGACAAGTGTTTAAGGCCTAAGATCCTCTTTGTGAGGCATTTTTGTGGTGTCTCCAGTTGTTGTAGGTGTCTAGTGAGGTACATGCCAAATGGGACATTGCACTCAATGATTGGCCTAATGAGGGAAGAGTAGAGGGAGACAATGACCTCTTTCTTCCTGGATGCAAGCCCCTTAGTAATAAGATGTGCTGCATAGAAGGAATTTCTAACCACAGTGGCAATGTGGTGGTCAAAAGAGAGGTTGCTGTCAGCCTGTGTTCCCAGATCTCTTATGATGCCTTCTGTGTTCAGTGGACTTCCATTGATGTGGTAATTCATGGGAAATGGGTTTTTACCAAAGGGGATGATGACACATTTTTTGGCATTGAGCTTAAAGCCATGGTTCTGACACCAGTCAATGGTCTCAGTGAGGCCTTTCTGTAGGATGTCAACATCACTTGGGGAGTTAATTATGGCTCATGACTTGCAATCATCTGTGAACTTTGTCAGCTAGTGTCCCTTCATGTATGCCTGAACTTCAGCGAAGTAGATACCAAACAAGAGAGGACCTAGGACCGAATGCTGTAGGACTCTACTTGTGACTTGTTGACTGTCTGACTTGGAGTCAGCTACTTTCACACTGTGGGTTCTATCTGTGAGCCAGTTTGAAACCCACCCAGTGATATAGGGGTTGATGCCTAGCTTAGTGAGTTTTTCTCTGATTCCTGAGTGGGGAATGGTATCAATGGCCTTGGCCAGATCAACATGGGCTGTATGAACCACCTTGCCTTCATCCACAGCTTTGGGGACTGACTCAAAGAAGTTGACCAGGTTGAGCAGGCATGACCTACCTTTCACAAAACCAAACTGTGTGGAATCCAGAGTTTGGAGGTCCCCCTATATCTTTGTTTATTAAGTCCATGATGATGCCTTCCATAGCTTTACATATCAGACTTATCAGCCTAATGGGGCGGTAGTTCCCAGAGTCTGTAGTCACTCCTCCTTTGTGGAGAGGGATGATTGTAGCAGTGCGCCATTCGGTAGGGACAAAGCCTGATGTGAGGCTGTGACTGAACAGGGCACACAGGTGAGGTGCCAGTTCATTCTGTAGTTCATGTAAAATACAGCCAGGGATATTGTCAGGTCCCACAAAAGCTGTATTCTTGACCTTGGACAGTGCTGTTTTAACCTGTGCAGCAGTAATTTTGGGTGCCTGACAATCTACTGGTATTGTGATTGGTCCTTTGGTGGGGGAGATGGGGTTAAAGTTGGCACTGAATCTGTCTGCCAGTATATTGGCAATATCTGTTGGCTTGGTATTGGAGATGCCATTGTGGAACAGCTCCGAGCAAATCTGGGTATTTCCATGGATATTCTTTATGTAACTATAGAAGGTTTGTGGTTGTCTTTACTCTCTGCTGCAATTCTGTTTTCATAGCTAGCTTTAGAGGATTTGATGGGGGATCTCAACTTTTTGTTGAAGCTGATAAGGGAGTTTTTCCAGTCTTAGGACTGCACCTTATTTCTCATCAGTTTCCTTCTTCTGTTGTAGAGTTTGTTTATGGCACGGGACCATCAGATTGGGTTCTTTTTTTTGGAGGAGAGCATCTTGGTTCTATTGGGTATGGCGAGAGACATGTATTTGTGTACATGTTCATACAGGGCATTAGTGTATGATTCGGTGGTCATGCAGCTGTTCTCCAATTGCATGGGTGCCGTGAAGCTAGCCACCTATGTTTTTAAGAGCCCAAAGTTAGCTTTGGAGAAGTTTTTTATGGTGGTTACCTTTGCGGGGGGGGGGGGGCTTTTAGGGATGTGGATTTCCAAGGTGATTAGTTTGTGGTTGGATCTAACCAGGGAGGAGTTGACTATTGGTACAGAGTAACAGTCCCCCATGTTAGCAATGACCAGATCAAGGATATTGCGACCTCTATTGGGAGTATGAAAGCTGTTCCAGGACATTGGAATTAATGTATTCCAGGAAACGTTGGGCAAGTGTATTGGTACATGAGTAGTTTTCCCAGTTAATGGAGGGGTAGTTGAAGTTACCCAGTATGAAAGTGTTAGGTTGGACCCTAATATTCTCCAGGGTGCTTAGGAGCATGGAGTGTGAGTCTTGGGTCATGGTTGGGGACCTATAGCAGGCTACAACCTGAATCGCTGTCTTACCCAATGTTAGCTGCACCTGAAGTATCTCTGATGTGTCATGTTGGGCTACCAGTCTGGAGTTGTGTGCATCCTTTATGAATATGGAAAGGCCACCGCCTTTGGAGCTTCAGTCCAGGTTCTGAGGCCGAAAGGTATGGAATGAGTTATAGCCTGGTAGTGCAGGGGTGCTATCTGATTTCTTGAACCAGATCTCTGTTAGAGCACAAATGTTGATGTTCTCCATTTTAAGGAGTGCTTTGAGTGAGTGCATTTTGAGATTTAGACTTTTAGCGTTAAGCAGCATGACCCTCAGATTGCATTTGTTTGTAGCTGCTAAGGTAGTAATTTGGTTTTTGGAACACAGTCTAAAAAAGGCACTATAGGGATGGCAGGAGCCTTGGCCAGTATACAGAAGCCCTTGGGTGACAGATGCAGGCCATCTCTGGCAAAGCATCTAGGTCTGTTAATCATGTCATCCCAGGCAAACAGATACTGGATCCCCTTAGAATGACACCAGAAACTTAGCCAATTGCTGAAATCAATCATTTTCTGCTTGTACTGTGGTATCATTCTGCATGATGGTAGGAGGCTGCTCAGGGCTAGGGTCAGAACCATCTGGGCTACATAATCTGAGAGCTCCTCCATGTCTCCTTTCATGTAGTCCAGGGAGGTACATCTCAGGTCATTCACACCCACATGTACAATGACAGAGTATTATTTGTACCTGTTGTTGAGGGACCTGAGTGCATGTGTTATGTGGTGGATCCTGGCACCTGACTGAGTGGGACATCAGTGTGCCTCACGATCAAGTTATCTATGACTAGTGTGTTGGCCATGCTGTTTTACCTTAGGGTCTTTGGCTGAGTAGCACACTGTTTAGGAGAGTTATGTGTCTCATGATTAGTGTTGTGTTGGTTTGATGAAGCGGCGATTCGCACCGAGAAAGTGCTCACTTTTTATAATAAAGAATTGTTCCAGACTTTACATCAGTGTTTATCTTCTGCCTGTTTGGGTCTTTGTATATATAAATCACTAACTAAAGAAGAGTTGACCGAAACTCGCAATATTGCACAAAAATAAAAATACTATGGCCATGATTCAGAACAAGGTACACCTTAAAATGATCTGAGGAACTCATACCCTATTCACTTCTGTCATAGAGCAAAACACAGTTTTACCACACACTATCTTCATGTTATATATCTATGAACTAAATCTGATATACAGAATTTTACCACTGTCTTAGTTATTCTTTCCATTTTAATCACACTTTTCCCAGGCAACCAGTCTTGATTTACTTGACAGTAAATGGACAAAATAGCAAACCCCTTCTTTCAGAAATCTTTGTGTGTGGAACCATTCAATTATACTAGTACTCAGACATGCTGGTAGACGTACTTCTATTGTTTCTTCATTAAGAGAGCTCAATATATGCATTTTCAAAAGTTAGTAATTTTCTTTATATCCATTATCTTTGAAAACAAAAGGTAGAGCTAAGCAGAATACTACAGGTGAACTTTTAATAATGTTCTACTTGTGTCAAGGTAGCAAAAAAGACTTTCACGTTCAATATTTCTGTTGGATTGTACTAAGAACCACTGCCCCAAGACATCAGTTAGTTATAAACGGAAGATAGTAAATCAATAAGTAAAGCATACAAGCTCACATTTTTGCAGATGACCTTTGAATATGAAGTCTGATACGTAAGTTAACTCTTTATAGACCAGTGACCTAGATATGGAAGCTGCATATCATATAGTTCACCTTTTAATGAGTTCAGCATGAGTAAAGACCTTGCGGAGGTTGGAAATGCATTCACAGTGTTGTTGTTGTTGTATACTAAGCCTGTCAATAAAACCCACCTTGTTGATAAACACCCATATGACACATTGTGTTTGAAGGAAAAATTAATTTGCAGAGGAGAAGAAAAGTCTTAGTTTTTAGAAATAATGTTATATAATTCCTAACAGAAAAAATTCAGTTGTTCATTAGCAGAACCTTATTCCAGAAAAAACAAGCAACAAAGTAGAAGCATTGTATCCAGAAATTTGATTCATCCCGCAATGTAATTAAAATAGTTAAAAGGCCTAAATGTATAGTCTATAACATTTCTGCTAGAAGTGACTGCAATGAGGTTTTTAACGGTTTTACTTTTCTTAAAGAAGAAAAATCAAGAATTAGCAACAAAGGTGATAATTATTTTGAACATAAAGAGAAATTGTCATTTTTCATCATTTATTCTTTACAAGGGCACAAGATACTACAGATACTATACATTCTTAAGCTAGAGACTGGAAGAACAGAGCCAAAAACAATGACCCTGATGATGTATATGGTTCATTTAAGAGACAGAGCTATTTGCAGTATAAGAAATGGTATTACAGTTTAGAGTTTTAAGAAAAACAAACAAACCTGACATTATTTGTAACTGAGGATATGCGCATGTCAGGTAAAGATGCTATTACCCAAATGAAAATATTAAATGAAGGAAAAGATCTCTGTAAGATAAATATGAGTCAAATGAAATTAAAAAAAGAGAAATAAAGTAAAAATATGTTAAAATAGTATTGGATATGAAAAAATCTATTTGAGAATGCATTACATTAACAGAGCCCAGAAACAGAGGCACACTTCCATGTTCCAAAAGAATTAGTGTAAACATTTGGATAGCATCTAGCCACTTACAGTGTTGTCCTGACACTTCAGCCCAGGTTGCTAATACAATGAGGGTAGGTATATCAGAAAGTACCCGACCCTATGCTGATATGGTGAATATAAGGGATAGCTGGTATGCCAGGACCAGGTAATAAGATTTACAAACATTTCCATTTCAGTTAATCTCATTTTCTGTTCCTGGTATAATATAACAATCACTGAACATGGTAGATAACCACCATAAACATACGAAAACTAATTTTATAAAACAGTGGACCTATCTACAAAACCTTGCAATGCAAAGATGTAGCCTGTCTGTGGTAGAAGTTTGTACACAGAGGTATAGCTTACAGTCCCCAAAATTGCCATTACCATAGTGCTATCTATATGTTATGTGTAATGCTGCAAGTGTTGCAGGGAAACATCTGTTATACAAGTAGTATTCTGAACAAGCATACAATAGTGGCATGCTGTGAGGCTGCACAACAAAGGTGTATTTTAACATCTTTAACAAACTGCAGCTTAGAGTCATCCTCAGTGAACAAAAGGGACAGTTCATATAAAATACTACTGTGCATGCACACAGTCCTTAGCCTGCATCCCTCCTACACTCCATATCCCCCTAGGATCACACAGTCTGTATATTGGACCTGCTGCTGCAGCATTAAGGCTATCACCCACCTAATGCCATCTAATGCCTGTAATATCAGATGCAGCATACAGTTAGTGCACTTGCTACATTGCTCTGTTGACTTCATTGGGATACTCAGTTACTTGGAGGTTTTACATTAGGAGATCATTGCCAAAAAGCAGTTCTAAGTATTGCAGTGTAACAGGCCTGATTCCTGAGTTGGGATTATGCATATCGGTTTGACAGTTCTTAGCAGCCTAGGTAGTTTAAGGCCATGGAAGTGGGCATTACGTAAGTAGTTAGGTAGTTTCTACCTCTCAAGGCCAACTCTTGACCTCTAACTTTCGCAAGGAATTCAGCCACCTCCTTAGTACCACAACCTCTAGTTCCCCCTCCTAACTCACCCAACCTCCCTCCTTCTCCATCTTCTACTTTAAGAAACTTACTTACAAGACCCTGACCCCTTACTAGAAAACATACCATCTGGATAACACCCCTGGTGCAGACAGGGAAACAGGGAACATTTTTGAAAAATTAATCTGCAATCAAATGTCCACTTCCAACCAACAGTACCACCTCCTCACCTCCTCACTCTTAAAATATGTGGATACTGGGCTGTCCAGAGCACAATGACAGCACTATGGTCACTTACAGATGAGATCCTTCTCAACATGTGCAAAGGAAACCTTTCAGGAGTTCTCTTCATTGGCCTTACTAAAACTTTTGATCTTATTGACATCTTCATGCTCCTTCTCACCATTCAAGAAATTGGGGTTAGCTCCAACACTGTCACCTGTTTCTGGGTCTCTATTACAATGCTGAAATGACTAAACACCAAACACTATTTCAGCGACACATAAAGAGCAAACTACAAGTTATGCGAATGGCAGATCAACATTTTTTTTCCTAGGGAAAAAAAATTGGTAGGCCAACCAGACATAACACACAAGCTCAAACATTACAAAGTGGGGGGCTTTACCCCCCACACTGCCCCCTAACTAAATATACCAACTCCGAGATTGCACTACAGTGGGGAAAAGGGCAAATTCATGGTGACGGCCACGCAATTTTTTCCCTACGAAAAAAATTGGTGATCTGGCTGTTCACATAACTTGTACTTCGCTCTTTATGTGTTGCTGAAATGGCATTCAGTGTTTAGCCATTTCAGTGTCATAATATAGACCCCCTGTTTCCAACATTTATTAACAAAGAGGTATTTCAGAGTCAATATAGACTCATCCTATCACCTCCAGCACTTCTTACCAGCAGAGTACCCCTGAGATCCATAATTGCTCCACTGCTGTTTTCAATTTTTATTAGCAAACTACCCTGTGATCTCCCTAACCTTCCTATCAGTCTTTATGCAGATGACATGGTTATTCCTGATCCAGTCCATTAAACTCAGCTATTCAAACTCAGCTTCAGTCTGTCCACTACTCCCTTAATTCCTGGCTAAGCAACCATATGCTACATATAAACCCATTCAAAACAAAAACTTGATATTTGGAACCTCACAAAAGCTGAACAAAATTGCTGAAAATATCAATATCACAGATCTCAATGGTTCCTCAATAGAAACAACCACATCCTTTAAATAGTTGGGTTTATGACTAGAACAGTCACTTAGTTTTGAAAGCTACACTTAAACACTAGGAAAAAAAAAAGATCAGTTTTCTTTTATTCTGGTCCTGGTAAATATTTTACTTTCTCTTTAACCAGCTATAGCTGCAAAAGGTGAAGGCAGTCTCCTTGCTCAATTTGAATATGGGCTTTCCATCATAGCCACAACCTCTTAAAAAATCTGTAAATTCTTTTCCAAGCCCCATCCCAGGAACATGACTGCACCAACCTCAGCAAAGCTAATTCTCCATGAGAGCTCAGTTACTCCTAGGATCTCTTCTTTTCAAACTACTTCAACGAGGTGCCTTCCAATTTCTTGCAGCCAGACTGCATAATAAAACTACCAACTACAACTTCTGCAGCATTTTCCAGTTAATTCCCTCATTCCAGACAACCTAATCCAAACTGTACTGCACTGTACTGGCCATTCCTTTCCCATTCTTGCACCCAAACTGTGGTATTCTATCACCCCTCATCTAAAAGGTTTTCAATTCCCTTACATTCAAAGCACATCTCAGAAGACACCTTCATCAAAAGTCTGTCCACAAATGTTTTTCCACAGGACACAAAAATTAACTACCTCTTCACCTGCATCACTTCTACTTTGAGTCTCAGTTCACACCTTCTGCGTCCATCTCATACTTCTACTAAAATTAATATACATTTGTTTTTTTTTGTGATTTGTTAATATTTTCATATTGTTTCAATTGTCTGTGCAATTATTTGCCTTCTGTGATTATTCAGTGTACTACCACCACTAAATAAACTAGCTAAATACATGAAATACATATTCTCAAGATAGTTTCTTAACTTTTCAAATGCTATTTGGCAAAAGGCTGAAAAGCAAATAATTTACCTGCACTACATTAATAATGCCTTGAAATCAATCCAAATTTAAGAAACCAGACTTTTAGAATTTTCAGAAATACTGCTGGAATTAAATTTGCAGAAGACTACTAAATCTGCAAGCTAAGAAAGAGAAAAAATGGGAAGGCTTGTATTACGTTGCAGTGTCTGGTTAAGCAAGCAAAAATATCATATGTTGTTCATGTGGAAGAAGATGAAAAGCTATTTGGAAGGAACTGTAGACATTTATGTTATCCAAACATGGTGAAGTTCAAAGAAAGTGCAGCCTGAAATGTCACAAACAGGAGAGAAATGAGATAATGCAGACTTTGAGAACACTAATAATCAAGTGCTGCAGATCCAAGCTCCTCTAAATGTGTCTCCAAGTAAACCTAAGGAACGGAAAGAACTGTTCCAGAAGGAATAACTAAATTCCAGAGTAAATACAAAAATACTTCAGATCTGGAAGACAATAAAGAAAGCAGACAGATAGATGAGGAGAAAGGGAGCGGATCATAGTAAAAAAGACTGAAAAGCTGCAGTTATGAAAATGTCTTTTTTCAATTACTAAAATACTTTGTCCTTATATATATATATATATATATATATATATATATATATATATATATATATATATGTGTGTGTGTGTGTATTGCTATATGTATCGGTGTGTGTGTGTGTGTGTGTGTGTGTGTGTGTGTGTGTGTGTGTGTGTGTGTGTGTGTGTGTGTGTGTGTGTGTGTGTGTCTGTGTATATGAACATAGCACATAGGAAACCCCTTAAAATACAATTAAAACAAAGTCTACCTTTCAAATTAAAATAGAAGGAGTTCTCAAAAACAAAAATCTCCTTTTGTACTGTTTTTTTACATTGAGCAACCCTCCTGCTACACTCCTGTACATGGGGTATAGCTTCCCCCACACTTCTGTTATATTAAATATACTAACTCTCAGGTCATACAATACCAGGAAAAGATAAAACTACCCTACCTCTTGGCACTGACACCACTTTCAGTGCACTCCTATTTCATTGTGCATCTTATTCTTATTCGATCACCGGTATTCAAATAACATACACTCATTAAGAGTGTACTTTAACCACAATGTGTGAAACTATATATATATATATATATATATATATATATATATATATATATATATATATATATGTGTGTGTGTGTGTGTGTGTGTGTGTGTGTGTGTGTGTATGAGTCTACTTCTATTCATTGAAATTACACTTTATCAAAGAACAGAAGTATGAACCCACTTCAGCGAAAGTGCATTTAAGCGAAAATACACCTTCGCGAACTACACTTTACTGATGCACAAAACCACACATAAAACATACTACAAACACATTTTTTCAGGGGGAAAAGCCCCCCTGCACCACCCATGCTACTTAAATATACTAACTCAGAGATCACACTACAGTGGAGAAAAGTGTATATTCCCTTACCCCCACTGTACCGTGCTTTGGTAAAGTGTAATTCGCAAAAGTACATTTTCACTTAAATGCAATTTCACTGAAGTGGATCCATACTTCTGTTCTTTGATAAAGTGTAATTATGAAGAACATAAGTAGGCCCATATACTGTATATAAATATATATATATGAGAAAGGACTATATAAGGCTTCATCAAGAAATGAAACCACTGAACCACAACTAAATAAAACAGTCAGTGTGAGCAGAAAGAAAACCTCCTGTACTCACTACATCAGGTCACAGCATCAAACCACACATACTCACCTCACTTTACATGTCAAACATTAAACAACAAAGCAAATGCCTCACATACTACACATAAATACAACACAAGAGTAAACATACACATTTATGTAAGGACAATTTTCAAATAGCCTAACTTCACCCATAATTTTAGTTTCACATTAAACCACTGACAAATTGAACCTAAAACCAGTATCAGACTACCTAAAATAAGAGAATGACAGCAAGGCTCAGAAAAAAAGGCTTCACATGCAGAACAATTGCTGCAGTTTAAATATACACCACTCAGGAACATATATAACAATAACTTATAGTTTTTACTTGGAGGTCTTCACCATCACTCAGACATCAGGCCATGTGAGGGCTTTGCCCAACACAGTATTACTTCTATATAAACTAACACTATTTATTTTATTTTATTTTACATTTGTTGACCGGGCTAGTCTAGCTGGATATATGTCCATTTTCAGTAGAGGCCCGGGGAGAAAAGCTCCAATGGTTATAACACGTTAAACAGAGATAGGCAATACAATACTAAAATGTGAAGACAGAGCTAGTTAATACACGATATACACAATATAGTCGGAGCAAAAACCAAAAGTATAATAGACAAATGTCTTATAAATTTTTTTTTTTTTTGTTAGAATAGTCATACAGTATGCAAGAGATAACATATATCTATATAGATGTTATATAAAGGTAGACCTATCAAGGGTGTAGGGAGCAGAGATTGTAAGAATTATGGAAGAAGAAAAGACAGAGAGGAAGAAGCAGAGTTAATCCGGGTTGTTGCAAGAGCATAGCCAGTGTTTATTGAGATGAATTTTCAGTTGTCTTTTAAAAAGTGGGAGAGAGGACAAAGACAAGATATCAGAGGATAGTTTGTTACACATTTTTCCAACAGAGTTGGAAAAGAGACAGTCACCTGCAGAGTTATTGGGTTTGGATATATTAATCAATAGTTTGTTGGAAGAGCATAAATGTTTCAGGTTATTGTATGGTGTGATGAGGTTAGAGAGTATAGGTATTTTAGTTGGTTGGCATAAGATCTTGTGAGCTATTAAGAACTGTTGAAGTACGACTTGTTTTGGAAGTTCAAGCCAACCTAGGTGTCTTAGGTTCAGGCAGTGGTGAGTTCTAAATGGGGATCCTGTAGTAAATTTAGCAATATTATAGTAAGATGTTGATAGTTTCTTGAGGTTGTTTTTGGAGAGATTTGTGTATATGGGGGAAGCATATAGAAGAGTAGAGATGAGGTGAGATCTAGCTAAGGTGGTCCTTGCTTCAGGTGTAAGGAAGGGTTTGATTCTGTAAAGGGATCCAATTTTTTTATTCACTAATTTTATTGTGCTGTTGATGTGAGAGTCAAAGCTGAGATTATTGTCAATAGTTATTCCTAAAATTTTAGTAGTTGAATCTGGAGAAATAAGAGTGCTATCAGCTACACTACACTACACTACACTACACTATACTACACTACAGCTGGACAATTGTGACAAAAGGGAACACATCAATTTTATGCTATAGTCAATGCCATGTACCTCAAATACATCATAAATTGACAGATATTGAACTCAGCAATTCATGTAGCAAAATCTGTACTCAGTGAAACCATTTCTTGATAAATTGAACTGCAGCCATATACAGCTATAGATGTTTTGTTAACCCATTTTCCAAACAGTTTGAGATCCATTTTCATGATGCCATGGAGAACTGTTTATTGGTTAAGTAATGTGCTAAGAATCCCACAGTAGGCAAATAGTGCCTGAAGGAATCAAACCCAGGACAAATGGTTGAATCTTGTCAGCAACTAGTTGGCTTAATATTTTGCACTAAGTGCTAGAGTACATGCATTTATGTATGTATGTATGTATGTATGTATAAAACTGAAAAGGTAGAGGCTTGTATTATATAATGTATAGCTTGAATTGCTAATAACTTTGCAAGAGGAAGTTGCATCTCATGTCATGTCCCTTCCAGAAAGAGTTCTGGCTGAATAAATATGTTTTGGCAGCTGGAAGTCAACAAAAGTTTCTGTGTTACTCGCATACCTGATAAACACCCATGCCAGATATGGGTTAAGACTGAAATAACTCTTTTCCACCATTGCTGAAGGACATTAAAACGGATCTGCAGCTGCACATGTTGTGTTCAAGCAGACAAGCCAGGGCTGTGTAACACAATTATTTGTTATATTATATCAAACTTACTGATCTAAGAGGCATTGCACTTCATTAGTAATGGCAAAAAGGCCAGCTTTTCTCTCACAGATAGGTGTGTGACAGCATTGCTTGTATTCCTGTCTTTGACAGGAGTGTGTCTCACCCAAATATTTGTGATCTTAGTGATAAGTTAATAATCCCTAGCAGTACACTTTATTAGGAATGTGTTTTTTTTTTTGTTTTGGACACATATTCTTCTGACATCTCTTTAAACCTCCTCTAAAGCAGCCAAAGGTTCTATAAAGCCCAATATTTTGGACTGAAACTTTTAGAAGAGCTCCCTTCCAGACAATTTTCCTTTTTTCAGGGAGTAAGTAAGAAAAACTCTTTATTTTCTAAACGTTTCATTGTTTGCTTTACCATCTAAACCTTTTATTACTTTATACAAAGCTCACAGCTTTTATTTTCTAAACTTTTGATATTCTTCTAAGCAAAATATGTACAGTACATTCTGGAAAGACAATGTTATCTAAGTGCTATTAAACAAATACATCATTAGATTAATGGACAAAACCATTAACAGAAATAAATTTGTTTTTGCTAGTCTTTGCTAGTCTCTTGAGTAAAATGGGAAAGAATGTCAGATAATGACTTTACCAGTATGCAAAAAGTAAAAAAATGGTCATGCACATAATAAAGATGTCAGTTCCTATAACTGTATATCACATTTCTGGCACTACTCCATAAGATCTTTATTTCCCATAGCAGTCTACCCTCTATACATAAGTTGGCATCCATTATTCGAGGATAGCTAAAACAGAATACTGAAAATATTTTCCAACTGTACCCTATAACCACTATAACATGATTAGAAAAGAATTAAGTGATGTTTATACTAATAGACAATCTACGATCAAAAACGTACATATTCATTCCCAGTGGGAATAAACATATTAGACAAAATCTGAGAAACAACTTCAGATTACACTATAACACTCCTAATAAGGACTTACATGACTTGTAGAAAATGACATGGAACTAGTTATCCACCAGCTGAATTTAAAACGTTTTCCTTTTGGGTTACCAAATTGAATAAATACATAAATAAATAAATAAATAGTAAATACATTTTCTGTAGTCAACTCCAGGACAAGATGTATTCTGATTTTGAAGTTCAGATGATAGCCACAATGTTTCATAAACTGCTATTTCTTGTGTGTTCCTTCTCTAGTTCTATGCAAGTTTGTTTATTACAAATTAAGTAAGTTTGGTTTGGTAGCAGTAGATGCTGTTTATAAATCAGAAATATTTAAGGTCAGGAAACCATAGAACGTGAGACTGACAAAATTTGAAAGGTATGTCTCTTTGACAAAAAGTAAAATAAAAACAGTACAACTCATTCCTTAGAGTTTTTGCTCTTCTGTTTATAGCACACCAGACATAGCACTTGTAAGAAAACATCATGAAAAATGAATATATTACATCTGCCTTCTAACTCAGCTGCATAAACTAATATTAGAGACAACTGTTATAACATATAAATTTGAAAGTAATGAAGAACGACTGTCAATGAACAGACTTCAGAAAAAATATACATTTTATGTGAGAGCTAAACTGAAGTATACCTACAACATTTACTGTATACGTTAAACCTAATATCTAATAGATGGCCACTGCCATAACTCTAGCCATTTGAAATATTATTTGTTTGTGTTATTTAAAGTCCTCTTATGTTGTTTATAGCTATATGACAGTATTAGTTTAATTATCACAGTATTATATAATGAAAAGATAAAATGAAAGCTAATGACAGTGATTGATTTTTTTGGGGAGGGGGTCTGAGTCCATCCTGCAACCACACAGTTTTTGGAAACCTGCAGTGTGCCATGATGATTGGTGGCATTAACAGTGGGATGTGTGGTGACTTCCTAGTTGTGCAAATAATAGCCTAGACATCAAGATGGTATTTCCAAAAAGCAATATAGTGCAAATGCAGCTCAAAGTACTGTTACTCTCCCAGTAGGAAGTTGTCTAACTATGCAGTACAAGGTTTGCACTCGCTTCTTAGGCCTCACTGACAACTAGTGCTAGTAGTATTAGTACCTGTAAAGTGCAACCCTTCCATGTATGTCACATTACCAAAGGTTTCCATGATAAATGCACTCATAGTACTAGTTCTGTGTCTAAATCCTACAATTTATAAATAGGAATAGACCATACGTATAGCTGCATACCATAGGCAGGCTGCACAGTAGTAAGGTAGTACACCAGATTCTACACTGAAACCTTAGAAGCTATGAAAACACATTTTGAGCTAATAAACAGAGCAGCTATTTTTCTGCATAACCTCAATACCTAATATGGCAAATAATGCAAGCAGTCTACTGATGAGCATACAGTGCACTGCCCAAATATAGGTAGTATTTCATGAAGGCGTTGACAGTTGCAGCCTGTATAACATCACACACATTGCAGGATTATCTGTTACCTAGTAAGAGACAGCTGTTGGCCACCTTACAGGCAGCACATACTCAAAAGTGCTTAATAATACTGAACAGTCATATATTAATGATGCTGAGGATACCCCACTAACATCTGTGGTACTGGCAGGACAGGCTGGGTAGTAAGCACTTCCAATAAGTATACAGGACAAGACCATTTGCTGCACAAAGAGCTTGTGGAACTGTGCTACAAGCAATCAGATTAGATATTCTGCAGCCAAAACTTCAGTAGCCAAAAGGACTCATACCCAAGGATCTCAAAGTTGTGATGAATTATGATGCTGCCACTGAGGTGAAACAACATCTTTCCAGTCACCTATACAACTGTACTGTTAAGAGAAGCAAATTTGCATTTATTGATATGACAGATTTGTGAAAAAACAGTATATAGATCAAGAAACTTTGATCTGTTTGGAAAAAGAAGCATCTGAGGAAGTGTGAAAATATAAACAACAAAATCTAGAGATATTTGAAAAGTATAAAAAAGAAATATGGACATGGGAAAGAAAGAAAGATTTGTTATGGTACAGTATTTATGCAAATGAGAAAGCCAAATTAATCAATATAAAGAAGGCAGCCCCAAAGATATTCAAAGAGAAATGCAGGCAAAAGGTGTCTGGATACAGAAAATTTGACAATAAAAAATAATATCACAAAGATGGAATGTAGATAAGAAAATTAGTAAAGCAGAAGTTAGAAAACAGAAGTTGAAGTTATGGTGTGCCTCTGAAGTGAAGGATTTGGTGTAGAAGGTCTAACACAGGTTACATCACAGCATAATGGAGTCAGTCTCCAAAGTAAGGGGAAACAGGAAGATCAGGAGACATCTTAAGAAATAATTTGGACATGGGAAAGAAATAAAGATTTAATATGGTGTAATAGTTATGCAAAGGATAAAGCAAAACTAACCAATACAAAAAGAGCAGCACCAAAGATATTTGAAGAGAAATACAGGCAAAGAAATCCAGACATGGAAAGCTCTACAATACAAAAAATAAGAAGACAAAGAGGAAAAGCAGAAAAGGAGATTAGTAATGGAGAAGTTAAAGAAATAGAAACTGAGGTTGTGGAGTACCTGCAAAGTGAATGATTCAGTGTAGAAAATTGAATGTAGAAAGCACCGCAACAGGATAGAGCAATGGATATCCAAATTAAGGGGAAACCAGAAGAACAGAAAGCAATTAGTCAGATGTCATATCAAGATATTGCGGAGCCTTCCACAGGAAACTAGTATAAACATTCACTTGATGCTAGTCAGCAAGGAAAGGAACAGGAACCTGTGGAAACTCTGATGCAGTCAATGTTGAGGAGTGATAGGCCAGTGCGTTCCCATATGACAGAGCAATGGATGGCACAGGACGAATTTGAAGAGAAAGTGCTACAGGAAGATGTTATAGAACTTTCTATAGAATGCCCACAAGAAATGGAAAACAAGGGATGTGCTCTCAGTTTGGAAGAAAATGAGCTAAGAGAAGAGTTGCTTGATTTAATAGACATGGATAGACATATTAAGATCAATGAGAGAACTAGATTGCAGAAGGTCAATAAAACCCAAAAAGTCAGAAGTCTGATAAAACAAATGAATGAAGTAATTAAGACTGTCCATAAAGATCCATGCAATATAACAGAAGTAAACAGGATATATTACTGTGCTGCTAAATTAATAACTGATAAAGATCCAAGACAAGAACACAGGGTAGGGAGGGAAAGGAAGGAGAGAAATCAAATACCATCACTGAAGTACTGAATAGAGAAAACTATAAAGCATTTAAGACAAGAAGTGTCACTGTTAGAAGACTATAGAAGAGGGAATAGATCAACAAAAATGCTAAGAAATATAGATGCGATAAAAGCAATGCACAGTATTAGAACAGACCAGGATCTATCATGCACTATCGTAAATAACAAACTAAAAATTTCAGCACAGGTGGAAAAACTTAGAAGATACACAGATAAATATAAAGGAAAAGTACAAAATAAGCAATTTATTGATGACCCAAAAAGTTTTATAGAGAATTGGGAAACAAGGTAAAAGGAATTGAAAAACCACCAAAAAAGAGGAAATAGATACATTTTGAAGAAGTATCTATGAAGATCCCGTAGAACATAACAAAGATGCTAAGTAGATAGAAGAAGTTAAAGAAAGAATAAGAACTTTAAAGGTGCAGGATATGAAATGGGATGAAGTAACAGCTAAAAAAAGCCTCTAATTGGAAAACCCCAAGCCCAGATGCAGTACCTAACTTTTGGTTAAAAGTATTAACATTTTTGCATGAAGATTTAGCCATGAGTCAGAACTATTTATATGCACACCGCGAACAGACACCAACCTGGCTAACAACAGGCAAAACAATGCTCCTACTTAAGAGTGAACCTGCAAGCTACCCTAAAAATTATAGACCAATAACTCGCCTTCTGATGATGTATAAACTATACACTAGAATTGATGCTGACAGAGGTTATAGTTATTTAGAAAAAAACTCAATTATGGCAATAGAAAAAAAGGGCAATAAAAGAAAGTCATATGGAACAAAGGATCATTTGTTGTTAAATAAAGTCATAGTGGAAAGCTGTAAAAAGGGGAAGAATCTAAGTAGGACATGGATTGAGTACAAAAAAGCATTTGATAGTATCTCACATTCATGGATAAAAAATTGCTTAACAATGTATAGCATACACCCTACACTGACTGACTACATTACAGTGATTATGAAACAGTGGCAGACCACTTTGCAATTAAGTTATGATAAAGGAAAGATTATTATCCCAGGTATAAAACTTTAAAGGGGAATATTCCAGGGTGACTTTCTGTCACTGTTGCTATTCTGCCTTGCCATTAACCCATTAAGCTGTTAACATCTTAGTACATGGCTACGATCTGGCTCCTAGATAACAACAAAGTGTAAAGACTTCTCTTCTCTTTGTCAATGATTTAAAACTGTAGAGCTCATCAGATGAGGAACTAAAAGCACAGCTGCAGGTTGTCAAAACTTTTTCAGATGATATAAGAATGTCATTTGCTCTTGATAAGTGTGCAAAGCAACCTTTCCAGCAGGAAAACTGCAGCACCAGGAAAACATCATTTTGGGACAAGAATGTGATATAAAAGAACTTGAGCAAGAGGGAGTGTATAAATATTTGGGAATTGATGAAGGATAAATAATAAAACATGAATAAATGTGAATAAAACTTAGTAAGGAATACTTTAGAAGACTTAAATGAATTCTGCAAACAGCATTGACATCTAGGAACAAAATCCAAGCTGTAAACCAATGTGCTATTCCTGTCTTAACTTGCAGTTTTGGAGTGACTGACATGTCCCAAAATGTGTTGGCTGGATTAGATAGGAAAACAAGAAGGATGCTTCATGCTCACCAAATATTTTATAAAAATCAGTGCATACCAATATTATATATTCCCCGTTCCAAAGGAGGGATGGGCCTCCTTGAAATTGATTACATGTACAGATCTGCAGTCATGGGACTCCACACATATCTGCTGACCTCACAAGACCCAAATGTAGTGAAAGTATTGCTCAGCATAATGCATCCAAGATTATCCAAGTGCAACTAACTCTGGGTAAGACAGCAATCCAAATTGTAGCTTACTACAGATTCCCCACCATGCCCCAGGATTCCCCCTCCTCATTTCTTGATACACTAGAAAATATTAGTGTACAACCCAACACCCTAATAATGGGTGATTTCAACTACTCCACCATTAACTAGGAAAACTACTCATATTCCAACTATTTTGCTCAATGTTTTCTGGAATTCATAAATTCCAATTCCTTGGATCAACTTATCCACACCCCCAACAGGGGCAGCAATATCCTAGACCTGGTCATTACCAACATGGGTGACCGGTGTTCCACATCAAAGGTCAATTCCTCGTTGGTCAGATCTGACCACAAGCTATTCACCATAGACATCCACCCCCCCCCCCTAGGGAAACAGCCATAAAAAATTATGCAAAGCCAACTTCACACTTCTTAAGACAGAAGTGGCAAACTTCGCGACACCCACGCAGACAGACAATAGAGGTACGACTGCTGAATCCTACATAAATGCACTTTATAAGCACTTACACGAGTGCATGGATCATGCTATCCCTAACAGAACCAAGATGCTATTCTCCAAAAAAATGAAGCCAATTTGGTGGTCCCCTGCCATAAACAAACTCTACAACAGAAGAAAGAAACTGTTGCAAAAAAGAGTAAAATCCCATGAGTGGAGGAGCTCCTTGGTCAGCCTCAGTAAGAAGCTGAGATCCCTTATAAGATCCTCCAAAGCTGGTTACGAAAACAAAATCGCCACAGATTCTAAAGACAACCACAAAGCATTCTATAGCTATGTCAAGCATCTCAATGGCAACACTCAGATCTGCTCTGAGTTACAGCACAATGGCACTAAATATACACAACCAACTGATATTGCTAACATCCTGGCAGATAGGGTCAGTGCTAACTTTACCCCCCTCACTCCCTAAAGGACCAATTTCTATACCGGAAGAATGCAAAGTTCCTGTAATCATGGCTGCAGAGGTAAAAACCACACTCTCCAGAGCAAAGAACACAGCATCCATGGGACCTGACAACATCCCAGGCTGCGTTCTACATGAACTACAGAATGAAGTGGCACCCCATCTAAGTACCATGTTCAGTCATAGCCTCACCTCAGGCTTTGTGCCCACTGAATGGTGCACAGCGATGGTTATCCCACTCCACAAAGGGGGAGCCACCACGGACCTCAGGAACTATTGCCCCATTAGCCTGATGAGCCTGGTCTGCAAGGCCATGGAATGTATCATCACGGTACTTATAAACAAAGACATTGATAATCTCCATACTCTGGACCCTACCCAGTTCGGGTTTGTAAAAGAGAGATCATGTCTCCTAAATCTGACAGACTTCTTTGAAGCAGTCACCAAAGTTGTAGATGAGGGTAAGGTGGTTTACACAGCCTATCTAGATCTCGCCAAGGCTTCGACACCATCCCCCACTCTGGAATTATAGATAAACTCTCTAAACTAGGTATAAATCCCTATATCACAAGATGGGTTGCCAACTAGCTCACTAACAAAACCCACACTGTGAAAGTAGCAGACTCCAAATCTGACTTCAGACCAGTGACAAGTGGAGTACCACAGGGTTCAGTCTTGGGTCCTCTCATGTTTGGCATCTACTTCTCTGAAGTACAGGCTAACACAGAAGGTCTTTGGCTAACAAAGTTCGCAGATGACTGCAAACTAGGAGCCATAATTGAAACTCCTAATGATATGTGGACATCCTACAAAAGGGCCTCACTGAGACAGATGCCTGCTGTCAAAGCCATGGCCTCAAGCTCAATGCCAAAAAGTGCATTGTTGTTTCTTTTGGTAAAAACTCTGTACCCATGAACTGCCACATAGGCAGTAGTCTATTTAACACCAAAAGTGTGATAAGAGACCTTGGGACACAGGTGGACAGTAGTCTCTCCTTTGATAATCACATCGCTACAGTACTCAGGAAATCCTTCTATGTGGCACATCTCATCACAAAAGGTTTCTCATCCAGGAAAAAAGATGTCATTGTTCCCTTCTACTCATCACTCATTAGACCCTTTATAGAGTACAACACCCCTTTTGGTATGTACCTCACAAGACATCTACAACAACTGGAAAGGCCACAGAAATACTTCACAGAGATGATTACTAGCTTCATACAGATGCCCTACGCAGACCATCTCAAAAAACTCCAGCTTTACTCCATTGCATATCGCCTACTCAGAGGCGCTCTCCGCCTAATATACAAAGCGATGTCAAACCCAGAGCTTTTGGACATGCTGCACTTAAAGAAATCCCAATCCTTCCGAGGTACACACTCTAGGGACCTAAACCTGGTCACCACAATAAACAGAACATGCTGGAGGGATAGATTCCTGTCCCAGAGACTCCCCATACTTTAGAACAAACTACCTATCTATAACAAACAAACCTGCTCATTAGCACTCTTCAAGAAAAGTCTTGATAATTGGATGGGAAATAGGAAATTCATCCCGGGGATCAGTTCTGTGGTTCTGCTTGATAGTGGCACACGAAAATAATTTTCTGGGACGGCAAAAGCCAGGTTACCTTTTTGGCTAGGCTTATATAGGCCCTAGGGCCAATAGCCTAGTACCTACCTATGAACCTTTGAACCTATGAAGAGAATAAATCTAAGATGACTTCTCTGCTTAGTTTAGCAGAAGCATATCAGCGTCAGCAGGAATGGAAGTCAAACCAGAAGTAGATAAAAATCAGGCAGCAACTGAATGTGCCAAAAAACAAAAGAAAGAATATAAGTTGAAGGACCAGATGAGAAGGCGAGAAATGTGGAAAAAGCACAATTATAGTTGCAACTACAGAAAACTTCTAGAAGAGCCTCATGTTGATGAGGAATGAATGCAGAAATGCTTTAGGAGAGGCAAATTCAAACCAAGAAATGAAAGGTTAATATTGGCAGCCCAAGATCGTGGGCTATGTACATGCTGGTTTACAAAGTCCATTGAACATGTGGAAGAAACAGACAAGGACTTGGGAGTAAGTAATCATTTATTAATGCCCTGACTGGATGGGCATTGCTGGGAATTAATGGGCCACCAGCAGTACTGTAAGGCCTGGTGCCATATTTTGTTGACAATACAAGAAGGATTTTATTACACCAGGATTCTAATGGTAAGTTGACATTCTTTCTGCTTGTGATTAATTGGAATATATTGTACTTGTTGACAAACCAGTACTGGATAATGGATGGAACTTTCTCAGTGATGTCACATGTTTTGAACAGCTGTTCCTAGCCCATGATATAGCTACTAACACAAAAAAGAGAAGGTGCACTATACTCCTGTATGCACTACATGCAGGTGTAATGAGAAAATAGATACAGCTGCGTTTGCTGCATTGCATGTATGGACTGAGGAAATCAGTGAATTCTGTGACAGTTATAGTTATATCTGACTTACAGAGCATGCTGCTTTTTACGTGTTGGAGCATGTTTTAGAGCAGCCAGTGCAAGGAATGCCATTTCCTCCTCTTACAATACATATCTGGCAATGAATTCAACTTGTTGGTCTCATCAGCATTTCCAGGAAGGATATGCTCACAGCTCTCTGAGAATATTGCTTCCTGCCCTTGCATTCTTACTAGCATTTTGAAATACATGTGACCTTCTTTGCAGTCTACAAACATGTTTTTTCCCCAAGAGTTGTGGAGATAAAACTGTGGTCTGCATATAGCTAAATATTACACTGGGTAACATGAACTATACAGGGCTGAAGCTTTAATGCTATTATTATGTTCCATACTCTACCAGACCATATGTGAACTCTCACTCATGCACAATAGGGTTTAGGGCAGGAATCACTGAACAAAGTTATGCTTTATCAGGTGCATATGCATCCAAACAAGGTAGTGTGATTGGTCTTCACTGGGCAGACAGCTATGAATGTAATAGGCCACAGTGTCTTTTCAGGAAAGCATTTCAATTACATCTGCCTCTTGCATGGTGTTTCTTGCAGTGGAAGGAACATAACAAATGGTGAATTATGTGGCTGTTACTGGTGTCTGATGTATGCTCCCACTGCCATCCCTTTTACTAGTGACTCACCCGATATTCATAAGAGTACACTAGTTTTACATATACCTCCCCTATCATTTCATATCCAATATCAGATACCCTTGCAGTCTTCCCTTCACATTCAGGAACACCTTCCTGCCTCCTTTTTATGTGACCCTGTCTGCCATCTTCCACTGCTTTAGCCTTGCCTTAACTGTCTAGTCATCTGCCCCTACATCTCCAGCTATGTCCTTTCTGCTGTGCTGGCACAGGTCACATTGTCTTACTCTTGACTTGTATTTCTATAATCTGTTCTGCAGTTCCTTTTTTAACACCTTTATTGAGTTATCACTTGTGACATAGGCAAATTTACATTTATACAAAAGTAATAAAACTATTAACAAATTAAATTTAACAGACATTATACTTCACATATATTGCTTTATATCATATAACCTAAGCAACATTGCATAAATTATTCAGTTCCTGCCCCCCTTTTTTAAATAAGAAACATCTTTATTAAACCATCACCTACGACATAACCAATCATACCTTTATATAAATGAAAACAAACCACACTGACACAATCCTAGTTGCAAGCATTATACATCACAAACCATACTGACACACTCCCAGTTGCAAACATTATACATCACTTATAATTCACCCAATCATTTTCAGTCAAACATTAGATAACTCATTTTAGTCCTACCTTCTTTTAAATTTCATTCCTCTCTTGTATGTATTGTTCCTACATTTCCGATTTTTTCCTATATAGTTTGCTCCTACCTTTTTCTAAAGATCTCAATTCCATTTGTTTTATCTGTGCTACTATACTCACTACTTCTAATATACTTGGTTTATATTTTGATTTCCATTTTCTAGTAATTGCTTTTTTTGGCAGTCAGCATAACTAGACACAGCAAGGCAATTCCAATTCTATTATCATAGCCCAGAAAAATCATCTCCCTCATCACACCAATCTGCCCACCCAGAATCTCTGACAATGCATCCCACAGCAAGTTCTTAAAGTCCACCAAGAAAATATGTTCCCTAGTGCCTCTTTCTTTCCTGTCACACATCCAACATTTGCTATCTGCCTGAGGAAAAATTCTGTGGAGTCTATTTGGGGTATAAAAATATCTATGTAAACATTTCCAAGCAAAAATCCTAAATCTTCTAGATTTTGTTGCATATGTGGGTGGCATACATATATCCTCCCATTGTTTCTTTGTGAATTGTTTATCCAATCTCTCTTCCCAATCCTTTCCAACCTCCTCTGATTTTTATAGTTATTATGCAATATTATATAGGCTGTACTAGTTATTCCTTTTTTAATGGCAGCTTCTGTTCTAGATCCTACTAAAAACTCTACCAGTGCTGATCTTTCATTTAAGACCCCCCCATTTCTTCCTCTATGTCTATACTCTGATATAAATCCTTGATAGGGAAGGCAATCTCTGTCCTGCAGTCCAAATAAATTCTTGGCCTCTTCCCATTCTATTACCTTTCCCCTTATTTGCTCCCAATGCCTTGGTTCCTTGCCTATTGTCTATATTCCTAATCTGTTCAGCAGGTACTTCTTTTACTTTTCACTATGGAGACTGCCTCCAAATCTATTTAGAAAGAACCACCTCTATGCCACAGTCAAGACTTATTGTGGTGATATTTTTCATTATTATGGGTATTGCTTTCATTTTATTTCTTACCTCACATTATTACTGTATGCGTGACAACTATTTTTACTTATCAGTGTTTAGGTTAATATCCATCTAGTACGTTCTGTTATAAGGATACTCTACAGTATAGCAAAACACTCACATACACACATACACGCACACACACACACACACACACACACACATATATATATATATATATATATATATATATATATAGGTAATACAGGTTATATATAGATATATATATATGTTTTGTTAACCTCATTTCCAGAATGTGTTGATGTCCATTTTCATGACATCCAGAGAGTACCAGTACTTTCTGCTTAAGTGAGTAAACAAAAGAAACCTGAAGAAATCAAACCCAAAATTACAGGATGAAGTTTGTCAACAAGCAGTAGACTTAAATCTGAGTAGTATCCCTCAGATTAATCCCAAACGCGCGCGCACGCACACACACACACACACACACACACACACACACACACACACACACACACACATAAAAACAAAAAACGTTAGTGCACGGTACGACAATAACCCATGCACGGAGCCAACCAACACAGCAAACCCAGAAACAAACTCAAGCACAGAAAATATCAGTGAATGGCAGCACACACACACACACACACGCACATACACACACAGAACTAAAAAAAATGGGGATGTGCAACATATAGGACATAGCTTGCAATGTTTATGACTTTGTGGAAAGAGTTTGCATGCGAGATCATTCTAAATAAGCACCCGGAGGCTAGAAGTTCAGCCACAGTGTTTGTGTTGTTTAATTACCATACTTTTTAACAGTCATATGTCATATATGAGATAAGACTGATACAAGCCCATTTGAGTAAAAAATATGGGCCAATTTCAGTTCTAAACTATGATTATAAAGTGTTTATAATGGCTAAAATAGTGGCAAACATGATGCCAAAATTGATAGATATGGACACATGTAGTTTTGTGGAGGGAAGGCAAATATTTGGCAACATTATTAGAATAACTATGATACAGAGGGAAGCAGAATGTAAGAAAAGTAGATTGTAAAAAAAACACCACTCTTGTTGGTGGGTCTAGATGCAGAAAAAGCATTCAACAGAGTAAGTTGGTATTTTATGAGTAGGGCAGTGGAAGCATTTGCATTCCCTGACACAATGATAAGGTTAATTAGAAGAACATATGAGGGATCAGAGCTGAAAGTTAAAGTGTGGGGGGTTCCTTTCTGATAAGTTCTGTTTGAATACAGAAACCAGACAGGGGTGCCCTCTTTCCCCTGTGTTAATTGCGATATATTTAGAACCATTGCCAAAGTAAATAAGCGACTCAGAAATTCAAGGATACAATTGGTACGGTAATCAAGAAAAGTTGGTTTTATTTGTGGATGAAATTATTTTGTACCTGATAAAACCAGAAAAGGGCATTTAATGTTATGGAACATTCTGAGACAGTTTCAAGTCTTTTCAGGATACAGAATTAATGAAGATAAAACAATGGCAATATCTGTAAACTATGTACCCACACAGAAATTGGTTCAGCAATACCAATATTTATGGGGACGTGATAAAATAGAGAGCGTAGGAGTATGGGTTAAAAGGGATTCTATTTTGCCAGCTAAGGATATGAGGGAAGAGAATAATCAAAAGATAATACAAAAAAATGAGAAACTGGAAGTTCTGTTTTATGGATATGGATGGCACAATACAAGCAGTGACATGTTTTTATTTCCTTTAGTTTTACCCACAGGCAGGGATATTTTTTATCAAGCAGAGGAGAAGTTGTGGATAGCAATTAATAAATAGCTGAAGGATTTTATCTGGGAGAGGAAGATGGAAAGAGTTAAATGGGATAATTTTATCCTTCCAATAGAACAAGGTGGTTTGTGATTGCTTAATTTGAAGGGGTATTTCAGAGCTACACAGTTAAAACATTTATATATAGTACAAGCAGAAAGCTATAATTCAAAGTGGAAAGGGATGTTGATGAAACAGGCAGAAGCTCATGATATAAGGAGAGACTGGGATTTCAGATGCAGATCCTTAAGGAGAATAACAATAACCATACAGAATATTATATTCATGAGGAGGGAGAAAGTATTCTAAGAGCTAAGCCAACATGGGCATAGAGAAAGGAGATTCTGCCAATAGGGATGATTGCAACTGGAGGTACGCAGAATAGGCAAGAGGGGGCCTGGATTTACTGGAGAAAACTGGCAAAGGAACCAAGGTATTGGCAGTAAATATTTAGAAAGGGAAGAGTAATATAATGGGAAGAAGCCAATAACACATTTGGAATGCAGGCTACAGATTGCCTTCCCTATCAAGGACTGATATCAGAGTATAGGCAAAGAGAAAGGAATAGGGGATTCTAAGTGAAAGACCTGCACTGGCAGAGTTTTTAGTAGAATCTAGAACAGAAGATGCCATTAAAAAAGGGATAATTAGTAGGGCATATAAAATATTACATGATAACTATAGTAATCAATCAGAAGAGGTTAGAAAGGACTGGGAAAGAGATTGGATAAGCAATTCTCAAAAAAAAACAATGGAAAGATATATGTATGATTCCTAAATATGCCACAATGTCTTGAAGATTTAGGAGTTTTGTAGTCTGCAAATGATGGAGGTGTGATGGGGAAGAAAAAGGTAAGTGGGAATATATTTTTGGGAGTGTAATGAGTTGGCAGAATTTAAAAATTCCCTGCAGACTACTGTGTCAGAAATGCTGGATAAGCAAATTGCTGCAACTAAGGAAATCATTTTTTGAGCTGTGATATAGAATCGGAATTGCCTAGACATAGAGAGGCCTTGCTGAGTTTAGTTCTGGTGGCTGCCAAAAAGAAACAATTACTAGAAAATGGAAATCAGAGTCTAAACCAACCATAGCAGAAGTAGTGAATATAGTAACAGAAATAAAAAGAACTGGAAGTAGGATTTTTAAAAAAGGGTATCAGTAAATTACATAGAAAAATGGGAATTGTGGGAACAATATATGCAAAATAATGTTTTAGATGAGGAGCAAGGTTTAAGGTAAGGCAGGAAATGAATGCACTATGTAATGTTCAATTGACAGTGACTGTGTAGAAGACTATATATGATGTATAATGTTTGCAACTGACAATGTCTCAATATGGTTTGTTTTCATTTATAGAACTGTACGATTATCTATGTCATATGTGGTAATTCACTAAAGATGTTTCTTGCATAAAAAGACTGAAACAGTGCTTTACCAGTCATTGTTGCAGGACACTAAAACTAGCCTGCTGCTGTACATGTACTGCTCGAACAGTGCTTCCAGAGCTGTCTGAAACACTTTTATATTATATCATGATTACTGACCATGTGTAGCATTATGCTTTATAGGTGATAGCAAAAAGGCCAGCGGTGTTAACACAAATATGTGTGGAGCAATATTTCCTATGATCCTGTCTATGACAGACTGCATTATACCTAATTCTTGTTGTTCTTTCCATAAGGGTATCCTTATAGCAGCCAAATGTTTTAATGATTTATTATTTTGGCCTGAAATGTTTAGGTTGTCCTCCACAACACACACACACACCCACACACACACACACACACACACACACACACACACACACACACACACACACACACACACACACACACACACACACACACACACACACACACACACACACACACTCACTATGTAGTGATTTTAAATGTTTACATTTGTGAAGCAAGAAAGGCCTTTTATTCTCTGAAAGTTCATTGTGCTCCTTGTTATTTAAAATTGTATTTACTTGAAGTAAAACTTTCCACTTTTGTGGTCCCAGGTTTTTAAATTCTGTTGAGCAAAAATGTATGCAGAACTCATCTTTGGGAATACTTAAAGCCATCTAGCTAGCATTGAATATTGGAACAGCCAAGTACCCGTAAACAACATCATTACCTTAAGTGACATGACCAACAATCCCTGCGTAATAAATGGAAAACAATATTGTACAACCACTAAAAAAGTAATAAAATATGCAAACAATAAGGATATCATCTTTGGCTTTGACTTTGTTGGCAGTTGTGTTTCCCATTGGAGACTGCCCTCTACTTATAAGTTAACATCCATTATTTGGGAATGGCAAAAAATGAATACTTTATGTCATTTTTGGAAAACATTTTACTGTCCTACCCTCTAACAATTTTTAAATAATGTTTATAATAACAGCAAATTTATGAGAAAAAATATTTTTGTAATCCCAATGGGATAAAAGTATTAGTCCAAGTCTGAGAAATAACTTCAGACCCTGCAAAACACCCCTAATTTTTAGTTGACTTGCAGAAGATCACATGGAACTGCTTACCCACCAGCTGAATTTAAAATGTCTTTCTTTTAGTACAGAGATGCTCTGCATACATCAGGTTTTGAAGTTCAGGATGTTATGACAATGCTTCACTGCATGCACTTGTTATTTCTCTGTTTCTGTATACAGTTGTTGTCTGTTTATTAGAAATGAAAAAGTAGGCCTGGTATACCAGCTGTTTCAGTATATAAATCAGAAACTATTTAAGGTCAAGAAACCAGACCCCAACTGTAGAAAGCAAGACAGACAAAAAGAGAGTACAGGAGTCACTTCTAAGAGCTTCTGCTCCTTTCTTTGTAATATATCAGATGTGTAGCACTTGGAAAATGATTTTATTAAAAGATAGAGCATATTATGTCCTCCTTCTTATAACACACAAATTTGATCCTAATGAAGGAAGACTAAGAATGGAAAGACTTTAGAAAAATGTATAGTTCTTAACTTAAGTCTCTATTCCTAGTCTCTAATAGGTGGCCATTTTCATAAATCTAGCCATTTTAGATAATACTTTTTGTGATGTTGAAATCCCTTATATTGTAACTATATAACAATTTTAGTTTAATCTTATCATTGTTCTATACTGATGAGATACAATGCAAACTAATGACATTAAATACATTCTGGGGGGGTCTAGGTCAATCCCAGTGCCCTACTATATTTGACAACCTGTAATGTGACATTTTTAATGAGACTGGGGACATAGAGATTGGATGGGAGACAGCATACCTCTTGTGCTAGCAGTAGCTAGGTTTTCAAGATGGTACAGTTAAAAAGCAATGCAGAACAAATGTAGGCTAAAGTACCACTATACCCCACACAGAAAGATAACTACCTCTACATAATACTAGGTTTGCACATGCTTCTAATACCTGCCCGATGAATAGCATGCCTACCCCTGAAGTACAGACATCACATGACTGTAGCATAACCAAGTGGTAACAATATTGATTAGCATGAGACTGGCTCTAAAATGTCTGAATGTTATCATTTTTAATATGAGAAAACTACAGATATTGCTTCACATAGTAGTTAGTCTGCACTCTTGAAAATTAGTGCACTGCATTCCAGGCTGTACCTGTATAAATTAGTGCACTGCATGCATATCTTGCGCTGTCAAACAGTGCATCCATTGGACAATACTGACTCAGATATAGAGCAATGGGATGCAGAGATATAGGCAACAGTTGTGGCCAGCGGTGCATTGTCCAAATATAAGTAAACTTAATGACCAGATCAGAATACTAACAAGCCTGTGGTACACCAGACATTGTAAACAACATCATCATAGACATTGCAGGATAGTTTATGACCCATTATGTGCTGTCCAGGACTGTGGAGATGGGTCACCAAATGCAAGAACCTGAAATCATAACAATGGGACACCAGTCAGCAGATCTTCTACATCCCTACAGACTGTGTGAATGAAGTGGGGTGATGTCCAGGGACTCTGTTTGACAAGTAACCTTTGCCCACCACCTTTCAGATGACACATACTAAAAAGTGCTATACATACCTTTCAACTATACAGATTTTTGCAGAATGTCCAGATTTTCACCTCATATTTTTGGCCTGTTACTTGTAAAATTGCGGTTTACTGGCAAATCATTGCCAAATCTTTGAGGACTGAAGTCAAAAAATTATGACAGACATTTGAGATTCAGGCTTCACATGCTTCAGAAAATTCATGCTAATGGAAAACATGTTATTCTATTGACTTTCTAAGTTTGTAAGAGCAATATTTCAGATTTGTCCCTATTTATTGCTTTGTCCAGATTTCTCACTCTAAGAGGTTGAAAGATATGGTGCTATATGATACTGTACAGGCTTACAGCAGTCATGCTAATGATACCCTACTAACAGGACTGACAGAGTAGCAAGCACCCCTATCAAATATGCAGCATAAGACCATATGATTTACCCATAACCTGTGGGATTGTTCTATATGCAGACGGATGAGGTATCCTGTAGCATGAAGTCATAGCTTTGTATATAATACACAGCTGCCATGTATTCATGTGTAATAAAGAATTAACCTGCCATCTCTTTTTATTCTTATGCTTTTGCATAATTCTGAAATCTGGTTACCCACTTTTTCCATTATGATTTTAGATTTTATAAGTCACAGTCTACTTCAAATACTGGAAGGCTATGGATCTACATATCCATTTTCAGAATGGTTTATGTGTTTAATTTTACATTTTTTCACTCTATTATATGTCCTCTGTCAATATTCCTAACAATATTTTTATGGAATTGTTAAAGCCACGTAACTCATATGATTAACATGGATTGCAGCCTACATTTGTATTATATGAAAAAACATACGTTTGACAACTTAAATAATAAAATACAGTAGGTCCATCAGTTCATACACATCTGAATGAAATAATTTACTTTTTCACCACTTTCTTTACTGCTTGGTTTGTGTTTCTGGACGTGGTACAAATCATTGTTGTTCAGAAATGCATTTTACCAAAACAGATCTAAACATATACGTAGGCAGTAAATAAAATATGAATCAAGGGTGCACTGAATAGGGATATCAGCCAGATGGGTGGCAATTTTTAGGATCATAAAAATAATTTACAATTAATTGTGACACAAATCTTAATCGGAAGTTGATTTTTTGTAGCACTTGTTGTATATATTGTATATAGAGTGTTATATATAATGGGCCGGATTGAACAGTATAATGTTAGCATGCCATGCATATCCATGAGGGCATGCTGAATCATACCCAAGTCTAACACGGTCTGTGTAGGAAAGTAGGGGGCATGTCCGATTGCCGAGTACAGCAAAGGGACACGCCCCCAGAAGAGTCAGAGTCCTGAAAGTAAACACCCACGAGCGAGTCCGCTGAAATGTCAAGGAACACAACACCACACATCCTCACAGACTAAACCCAACTGAAAATACGTAAAATGTAAAAATAGCAGTTTCCTTTTTTTTTTTTATAATTTCCAAAATGTTTGCCCGCATTTGTGCTCGTTTGCGTGGGTATGCCCTTCGCTCAACCACAGTTAGCAGATATGACATTGAAAAGCATATAAGATCTATATATGCAAATTAGCAAAGTAGCAATAGCGTAGCGGTAGAGACGTCGCCCAAAGAATAGGTAGTCACGGGTCGAGCCCCACAACATCCCCCTCCATTTTTCTTTAAATAAGTATGAAACAATTCCCCGATATATATAAATTTAATTTAAGTAAAATGTAATGAAATGGCCCATGTATTTCTGAACAAAACCTATATTATGTATATATAAAAAGGATCATAATTGCCCGTAGCTTAGCAGCACTTTAACAAGCTTAATATGAGTGCCCGTAACTGGGCAGTGCTTTACCCAGCTTAATATGAGTGCTTATAGCTAAATAGCGCGTTACCCAGCGTAAGCCATTTGCGTGGAGCTGCACAGCGCACCAACCAACTTACCGTCGGGCAACGTTGGGCAAGCTGTAGCAAAGTCGCCTTTACACAGACACACCTCCTAGCCTGTCTAGACAGTAGTAAAATAAAAAAGCAATAGCAAGGATCGAACCTGGGATACTGTGCACCATAGTCAAAGTACTGAACTACTAAGCCATGACAGCTGTACATAGAAATACAGTATTACCATACATATAGGAATGAATGAAAATATAACCATGGCAAAGCAGGTTTGCTGTAAGCAGAGAAATATCCAAAATGGCCAGTCACAGATAGGTGTGGGAAAACCGGCATATATAAGCCCCATAGGCGGGAATACACACCATAACTGATTGTGGTACCCATTTGCAGTCAGGATGGCAGGTGCAGGACAGGGAAATCACTTTAGAGCACAAAGGTGGGGGCGTTGAGGAGTCAAAATATATGGTTTGGCTCCTAGTCCACCATCATGAAGGCCAACTCATGCAGGGCCAGGTTCAATGGGGAGTGTACAAGGCAGAGGCGTGGAACCGGTTGGCACATGATCTCACCATTGCCACAGGTATTCCGAGGACTGGTGAACAGGTCCGTCACCACTATGCAGACCTGAAGCGACGAAAGGAGGACCAACTGAACCAATGGATCCAGGAGGCCCGTCAAATGCCCAACGCCCCACTACTAAGTATCCATGTAATTAAGTATGTAAGAAATGCTATCCTAGCCTATAGTATGGATAGGTATGTTCCAATATTCCTTCATTAATATTACAGCTGCAGGTGTTTGTTCCGCGAATCGGCAAGCCTATGCTGATAGGCTGGCAAGGTTGCGCCACCAGGCAGGTTAGTAATTATTCTGCTGGTATTGTTATAGAATAGAAGTGAGACAGCCTGTAAAAGAGTTCAGTGTTGTAACCCAGTAATAAAGGTCAAATAAGCCTAGAAGAAATATTCTGCTAGTATTGTAAGATTAGATAAGTGATGCAGCCTGGAAAAGAGTAATGCAATCCAGTAATAAAGATTAAATAAGTCTCAAATAGAGTTTCCACCTGTATTGTAATATCAGATAACTGCTTCAGCCTGAAAATGAGTGTTGTAATCAATCAACAAAGGATAGACAAGTGTCGAATACATCCTTGTAAATTCTGCCATATGAAATAAGTGAGTCAGCTGGAAAGGATTGTTGTAACCCAGTAATAAATGTTAATAAAGCCTAGAATTAAGTACCATCCTGAAATGTAAATATAAAATAAGTGAGAGAGTGTGAGAAAGACAGTTTGAAGCTACCAAGAAAGCTGTAATAAGTCTGGAATAAAGGTATACTGCATTCACTACATAATGAAATAAATGAGACAGCCACAACCAAAGAGTGAAATGTCTTTAATAAAGTACAGAACCTGGACTGTGTCCATCCCACAATTTGGATATGTTGCTGTACCCTTGCATTATGGAGATAGTATGGTTGCATGAAATGCTGAACATCCACAGTTGTCTAGACCCATATAAATCAAATGTAACAGGATGCTTTACATGAATACAGCCAGATATGAACATATATGAATAAAAATGGAATGTATATTAATGTAGCAGTAACATCCCCATCACCAACATTCCTAAGGTTACATACAGGAAACTGTACTAATACATGTAAGGGATATATAATTGCATCTACTAGGAATGTACAGTATATGTATAGGTAGTTTAAGTTGTTAATGTAATATTTCTCCACCCTACCCTATTCTCACAAATGATGCCATTCCACACCAAACTGGGTATGTGTATTCACAATTAATTCCCATGGACATTTGTCCTGTTGGTTTATACATATCTGCCTGTATGTTGATGAATGTGCCCTGTTTACATATCCAAACCTGATGGCCTGTTGCCACCAATCAACCCTGCATGCTGTTGGAATGTGCACTGTTGTTCTAAATATGCATGTGTTATGCTTGCTGCTCAATGTTCAGAATTGATGTGTGTTTGGTTAATGGGAATACTGATGCATGCTGTTACAACTAATTTTGAATGGTGTTGTTTGTTACTAATCCAAAATACCATATAATACTGCTAAATATAGGACAACAGGGAAGGCGGGTTCCAGCGGACCCACCTCTCCCACCTCATCTGGCGAGTGCACCTGGCACCAGTGCCCAGGCCGGAACCTCCTCCTCCGGTGGCCCTGTGCCACCTTTGGGTGGAAGCGCTGCAGGGGATGGGGCTCGACCCCCTCTGCAAGCGTGGCTGGAGGAGAGCCTCCACTCACCCTCCATAGGGTCTGGTCTGTGGTGCATAGTGAGATCAGGCATTCTGTGACTGATCCCCTACGCCAGCTTGAGGCGAGAGTGGTGCAACTCACAGGTGTGCCTGCCCATCCTATCCAGCCCCCAGCACAGCCCCGGCCTGGGCTGTAAAGGTGCAGTGGTAACTGCCCATGGGTGGGGATCTCAGTTCCACTGTTGCCATCTGTGGGCTCATGGGCTTGTGATATCCAAACATCCGTCCCCGTCAATTGTGTTTACCCCCCATGTGTCATACTCCGCCCCTGTATGCGTCTTGTTTGTCTTGTCTGTTAACCTCCCCAACCTACCTCCCCAAATACTCCTACTTCCTGTACCTCACATTCCACTCTCACCTGAAAAAAAAAATAAAAAAGGGCACTCTGTTCCCACAAAAAAATTACACCCCATACATAGCTGCCCATTTCGCATACATGTCTGCTGGACATGTAAACTGATAATTACAATTGGCTGTACAACATATTTAGTTGTCCTCACTCCTCTCTCAGGGGTGGAAGGTGTCAAATCTCACTCCAAATTTTAACATATGCACAGCTGTTGCTGGTAAAGAATTGGGCAGCTATGGGCCTTCCCTACATCCTTCCTGCACATCCCAAGCTTGTTTTCCTACTGTCCTACCCTCTTTGTGCCCCCTTTTTCACCACTGTCCAATTTCCCCATTTTCTTTTCTTTAAAAGAAATTAGCGTGGATGTTAGCGGGAGTAAGCACTTTTAAGCAGTAGTCAGCGGGTGCTCGCTTGTGTAGCTAAGTGTCACGCAAACTCACGCAAACCCACTTACAACTGCTTAAAAGTGCCTTAGTCACTCTGTATGACAAGGTCTGTAGTCTGCTTATCAGCAAAATAAAATATCACTGTCAGTCTTGAACCCCGGACATTGGAAACACTAGACTGCATGAATTACCATTGAGCCACAGCAGATATACACGAACATGCTGCTGAAAGAAATATATCATGAAATACAATGAGTGAATGTAAAGGGAAAATATGAAGACTATTACACAAAGCTTGCTCTGTGTATCTTTACTGGCAATTCTTGTGGAATTGCATTACATGAGTGTGATAAGAGAAACAGCCATGCTAGTAGGTAATAATGTTACAGTAGCACCTTACAAACCCCACACAGTATCAGAGCAGGATAAACACCGCCATATTTGAATAGGTAAGAGGCCAGACCTCCGAACTGTGACTGATTTACAGGTATGTCCCTGATTTGCAAACAAATGTTACCTGTGCCCCACTGACTCCCTGTGACATGTACTAACAGTAAGCAGAAAGGTGGGGAATCCCATGTAATGGTAACTGTCAATAAGTTACAGTAGACACTACCTGCATGTCAGAAATGGTGTAGTAATACATATGCTCAAAATACCCAACAGTCACAACTGCAGAATATCTGAAATATATCACGGGTGTATATCACTGATATGTACCTTTCCCTGAGGCTGGTCAAATATATACCTGAAAGTATCTCAGGCCTGGAAGTGTCAGAAACACACAGGCATATCAGCCTGTCTGCTGTTACACACTCTGCGAATAGCTGTAGAATTACTTCCACAAGCATGCCCTTATGTAGGAGTACAACACAGAAATATCAAAGGATGTAGCCATCTAACATACTAATGACAGTATAGCAGTTCACAAGCACTGCATGTGCCTGATAATCATAATTGTTAGTACAATATACGTAGTTGTCCTCATCCCTCTCTCAGGGGTGGAAGGTTTCAAATGTCACAACAAATGTCAAACATATGTACAGCTATTGCAGTTAAAGAAATGTGCAGCTATGGACCTTCCCTAGACCCAACCTGCACATCCCTAGCTGGTGTCCCCACTGACTTCCTGCTTCCTGCTTACAACTGTTTAAAAGTGCCTTATTCACTCTGTATGACAAGGCCCTAGTACTACTCAGCAGCAAAATAAAATACCTTTCGTAAGTGTCAAACCCCAGACCTTGGCCTCACCAGACTGCATGAAGTACCACCAAGCCACAGCAGACATATAAGAACTTAGTGCTGAAAGAAATATATCATACATTACAAGGAGTGAATGTAAATGGAAAATAGGAAAGTCATAGCAACACATTCCAGTAAAGACAAATATCAGGCATTCAAGGAGTGAATGTAAAGGGAAAATAGAAAAGCCATAGCAACACATTGCAAGAACTACTGTTGTATGCCAGTTAATCCACAAATCCCACAGGAAAGTACATACTCCCATGTAAACAGTGTTAGCATTAGCAGGTGTGAGTTAACATACATATATATATATGTACATAGAGAGGTATGTATAGATAGATAGAGATATATAGATAGATAGATAGAATATGTATATACATATAGATATAATAGATACATACATATATAGATATATATGTAGATACATACATATATACAGATAGATATGAATGTCTATAGATATATATGTATATATATATATATATATATATATATATATATATATATATATATATGGTTATATATAGCGTATATATATATATATATATATATATATATATATATATATATATATGTGTATGTAGATATGTATATATATTTACATATATATATATATATATATATATATATATATATATATATATATATATATATATATATATATATATATGGATATGTATATATTGATATATATATTTATATGTATATGTATGAGTGAGAGAGGGGGACATGGGGGCAGATGTATTGCAACAGGTGCCTGGTGACTAAGGCATGGACTGAACACCAGTGTTGATACTGCAGTACCATACCCCATTCCAAAACACGTTACCCACTAACTACCACATAGGTGGTTGCCTGCCTACCACTGGAGGTGTCAGAAGGGAACATGGGACACAGGTGTACAATAGCCTCCCCTTTGATATCCACAGTGGAACACTAGTCTTGTAATCCCTGCACATGGTATGTGTCATCACAAAAGAGGTGTCAGCTAGGGAAATGTAAGTCAGTGTACCTCTCTACACCTCACAATGTCCTATGCAGTATGTACCTCCCATGAGAACTACAGCAAGTGGAAAGGCCACATACATACCTAACAAAGACTGATAATGCCCTCAAACACATTCCCTATGCAGACTGGCTCACAAAACCACAGCTAGAGTGCCTTGCATACTTCCTACACAGAGGTTACCACTGCTGGACATACAGAGTTATGTCACACCCATACCAGTCGGCCAACCACCATGGCAACACCTCACAATCCGTCCAGCCTACATGACCCAGGGCCCTAATCCTTGTCACTGCACTAAACAGCTCATGCTGGAGATACAGGTTCCTATACACAAATATGCCATACCCTGGACTAAACCATCCAGCATGAACAAACAAGGCTCCTTATTAGTAGATGTATACATACCCCTGATAAATGTTATGGAGATAGGTAATATGCCCTGTGAGTCACCTCTGTGCAACCATTTCACAGGAGCAAGTAAAATCACATTACATGTGTCCCAAAGGGCAGGGTAGCATATGGCAAGGCTGCCCTCGGCCCAGGGCCAATAGCATAGTACCTACCTATGACACAATACACACACACATGTACTCAGTGCAATACCAGCTATGTGAGGTTGAATGAGTGTGACACTGACTGTGTGCAAGGTCTGTAAAGGTGTGATAGCTTAGTGTGAGTTTGTGTCTGTCATGGTAGTTTGTGTCCTAGGTGTGAGGCCAGAGAAAGATGTGTCAGTTATCGGGATGCAAACATAGTAGATTGGCATATGTTGTGCCATAGTTCCCTGTGTACGACTGCGGTGTCCCATTGTAGGCAGAAGCAATACATGTGTGCTCAGTAAGTGGTACTGCTGTTGAATCCAGCTCACATATGAACTTTTCTACTACCTGAAGTTGTAGGCTTAAACACTACAGTATGGTGTATGTTCACATTCCCTGGTAACGCTGTCTGGTGTGTTTCCTGTAGTCTGCACAGATTAAATACCTCATGCATAGGTATCTGTAAGTAGGGGCACACAGTACTATAAGGTACACAGTTAATGCTCATCTGTGTCATCATACATTTGTGTGTTGTATGTATGTGTAATGTGTGTGTAATGATGCCTGTACCATGGCCGCAATCACATGTGCATTACAGGGTATGTGTGTGTGTACCTGGCAGCATGTATACTCTGTGACAGCAGCATGCTGGCTATATTAACAACTGTGCACATATGTCAGGTAGGGGTATGATATCAAAGACTAGGGTGGATTACCATTGAAACTGTCAATGTGCATTGCATTCATTGCATGGAATGACAATATTCTTCATCCATTAGCTTGATACATACCCCCAGTGTGAGGTTGTGCATTGTATCCAAAACAGTGTGCCAAGTGCTGGTGTATACTAGTTTGTTGTATGGAGTATGGCAGGCACTGTCAGACAGTTGTGGGCTGAGCACTGATATGTGGTATTGAACATGTGTATCCCCTGATAGACAGACAGATGCTATATATGGCAGTTAAGTGATATCAGTACATTAGAATATTAAGTGTGCCACATGACTTGCTCACATATTTTTCTTTTCCTTCCAGGGTGACGGTGCATCAGCGTAACCCACCTTATACAGCAGCAGAGGATCAGGAGATCCACCAGAGCCTGGTGCAGAATTTCTCTGTGCTGTTTTCCAGGACCAGCCAGAACCAGCATGAGAGGGCTGCACTGCGGCAAGAACTTGTCCGTCGGGTAAGTGACATAGGCATGCATAATTGGACATATGAGCAGGTACACCATCACTGCAGTGATTTAATTGGACAGGTCCGGCAGCGTGCATCTGATATCCACAGACAACAGCTTGCCACAGGTGGTGGGGTACCTATCCACTCCCCCACCAGTGTGGAGGAGCACCTCCTAAGTGTTGTGGCTCCAGGCCAACAACAACAACATCTACAAACATGTGTCATCATGGAGGCCGGCGCCACCCAGCATGTTGAAATGGAGTGTGCAGGTAACATGCCATATCTGTAGTTGACTGGTCTCTGTACTGGTAGTTTATGCATGTGTGAGATGTGTACTGTGTGTGTAGCTGTTAACCTGCCAAGTCTTCTGCAAGATTGATATTCTGAGTATAATCTGTATACCTGTGAAAGCCAACTGTAGTACTACTGTACTTTATCATACTCACAGTATCAATGGTACAGTTGTGGCCACTGGCAATCACTCTCATATTTTTGCAGGTCCCTCTGGAGTGACAGCAAGGCAGCCAATCCATGCTGGTGAGTGTGTAATAACAATACTATTGCTAATGACATGTGCATCTCATATGGAGGTGTAGTGTGTGCACATGTAACACACCTACACATAATGCATGCTGTGCATGTTTGCTGTGAGACTATGCATTTCCCATTATTCTCAGTAGCTGCCTCACTCACATGCAATACACAGAGCATGACACACATGTGGCAACACAATACTGGACGTTGGATAGGCATACCTGATACACATGTACACAACACACACATGTTTGGCATAGACACTACACCTTAGCCTACTACACATGTCCAGTTATGACACCTGCTGTATGCCCACCCTTCAGTATCCCACTTACCATCTACGCAGCACACATAATATACCTGAGGGGTAGAGGCCTATCATGTCTTTGTGCAACAGTCTTGAACAAATAATACATTCATGTTAGGCAATGCTCACTATTGGCCACCTTACACACCCATGTAACAAGTGGCTGTGTAATTGTGGATGTAGTCATGTTACTGCACTTCAGGTACAGCATGCTAGCTGCCTGTCTGGCACACATTATTATTGTTGACTGACCACAAGAAGCATGTTGATCATGGCGCATGTTACTACACCACATCCAG
The DNA here is from genome assembly GCF_019279795.1 of Protopterus annectens. Taxonomy (NCBI): domain Eukaryota; kingdom Metazoa; phylum Chordata; order Ceratodontiformes; family Protopteridae; genus Protopterus; species Protopterus annectens. The sequence continues at coordinate 596,489,778 of NC_056734.1, read as the reverse complement.
TTCCACTGACCACAAAAGTACACATAGCAGTTATTGTGTGTGTGTGTGTGTGTGTGTGTGTGTGTGTGTGTGTGTGTGTGTGTGTGTGTGTGTGTGTGTGTGTGTTCAAATATATGAACCCACAGCTTGTAACACTTGCACAACATTGTTCTGTCCTTGTACACATTGTGTCCCAGGGTGGAGACAATCACTGAACAACTACACACAAGCATCAAGTACACGTATACTGTTATTAACAAGGGCTGTCTACACTTGCACTGCATGTTCCTGTGCAACACATAATCTGCATACTGACACGTGTGCAATGATGTTTTCCCTTGTGATACTGTCACCCACCCTCAAACAGTATTGTGTATGTGTTGGATTGCAGGTGTGTCTGTGTTTGTATCTGCTGTACTGAGGAGTGTGCCTGTGTGCCTGTGTGCTTGTGTGCCTGTGTGCTTGTGTACCTGTGTGCCTGTGTGCCTGTGTGCCTGTGTGCTAACATCGTGTACACATTTGTAAACTGTGTTTCCTATGTTCCTCTCACAGGTTCTGATGTTGCTCTGGTGGAGTGCAGCAGGGAACCTGAAGCCACTGCTGGGGAGAGTGATAATGATGATACATGTGTAATGGCACAGGGAGGAGTGACAGGGTCTGTTGTTGGTCAGCCAATTGACACTACATAGTAGTCAACCCCATCAATGCGCACAGTCATCCTGCTGATACATCCATTGTCACCAATGTCCTCAGTTGAGGGACAGCATACAGTGGGCATTGACCAGGGTAGTGTGGTATCATTGGCACATGCATCCCCTCACAGCAGCCATGGCCAGATTCCTGACATGGTACCATACAGGCAGATGTCCAGGGGTTCTCGTGGGAGCATCCGTGGTCATACTGCCCCTGTCAGACGTGCCCACAGAGGTCTTTCAACCTCAGCTATGTTCCGGGCTGTAATGCAGACACAGGCATGTATGGAACGGTACACCAGACAGGGTCTGAGGGAGCTTAGAGCACATTGCACCGCTATGAATGACACTATGCGTAATGTTGCGGCTACCATCCGTAATATCAGCGAGGTCATTGATAGACATTGGGGGGACACATTAGATCTCTTCCACAACTACATGTCCAGGAGCCAGGACAGTGCAGGATGGTTGAGGCGTCAACGTGGATGTATGCCAGCAACATCATCAGCTGGCAGTCGTCGCGGATGACAACAAACCCGCAGCCGCTCCCATAGTGCCAGTACCAGCCCCAGCAATGCTGGGTCTGTGCTGTCATTAGACCATCCTAGAAGACCACGTGCACATGGCTCTGGACAGTTCCAGCAGGGACATGTGTCCAGACAACAACCCACTGCCTCTGATGACAGTACCCAGTCTGGCTTAGTACCTGATACTGTCCGTAGCACCCCTGCCAGGCACAGGTACCATGTCCTTGGCCAGAGACAGTGATCTGTATGACCTGGCAGGTACAGTCTGTGGCTGTCCACAAACACCCGTATATGGCAGCCATGTGGTGGAATTGTGTGCATGCATACACACACACATAATGCTAACACCTAGGGCTAACACATACACACACACATCGCATCAACATTACCCCATGTTGTACTGTTGTCCCTCACTAACACATATACACATACATGTCGATTGGATGTGTCAATGGCAGACTCTGGCAAACCAAGTACACACCCTGTGCATATGATGAAACTGTGCCACCTCCTGCCATCTGTAACATTGATGCAGGAACAGGATAGCATGGTGCTGATGCACAGGGTGACTACATAGCACTGTAATAATATTATTACGTTGTTAACAGTACAGTGTAATGATATCGTTGTGGGTATATCCGAGCATCATGATGCATTAACACTATGATTGTCATTGTAGTTTTGTATACACCAGTGTTAATTCCCAAAGTGTACTGTCTGCACATGTGCCACATGGCTGTTGTGTGTACCTGTGCCTGCATGTGTTGGGGTGTGGACAGTACATGTGTGATGTTTGCAGCACAGAGTTGCAGGTGTACATTTGTGAACATGGTTAGCATGGAAAATGACATGGTTTGACAGTATGCTGTGGGTGATATAGTTTCCAAATGTCAATGGTCTGCATTCTGGTAGTATACACAGCCTACATAGCCTGACATTCAGTGGTCATTACATGGTGCCACCTCAACTGATACACAGATGTAGGAAGCTGGTGTCAGTGATATCCCTGCAGTTCTACACTATACCAGTAGCCATTCTTACTGAGCCCCACACATCTCTGGGAACAATACTGTTTGGCATATAGCTCACGTACATGCCAACACACTATGGATATATCCATCCATGACTGCAAATGCATACAGTGGCCTACAATGCATTCTACACATGACACACCTAACCACCACAAGGGTATCATACAGACAGATACCTGTTGTCCAAGCCATGCTGTATTGCTGTAACACAACTGTAGCATTGTCATCGGCATGTACTTAACATAGTATTCCAACAGTACCATGTAGGTGGTAGCACCCATCATGTAGAACGGGTAATGCTGTGTACATGTGGACAAGTGTTATCTTGTCTATCCTGTGATATTCAGATTTCCAAAGGTATTCTGCAGTACCTTGGTGTATCACCTAAGCAAGAAGATGTCTGTATGCATATCTGCAACAGTTGCCATACACCTACCCTGGATGTCCATCACTCACAGACTTTGCTGTGTTTTAACATGTCTGACATATACTCCAGACATGAACCCTCACCCACATTAATCTATCAAAGCTTTCATGGGTGTGTGTTGCATAGTTGGCCTAGGACACAGATCACTGCAGTAGCCTGCATTGTCACCAACATACATGTATGGCCTAAGGTCTGGGAAGCTGTGGCACATGCTGGCAAAGGTAACAACTGTATTCATATGAGGCAGACTTCACACATAGGAACTATTAAAGGTCACAGGTACATATCTGTATGTGGCACACACATACCTGATGTGTGCATTGAAATTACTGTTATAATAATATGTCATACAATAATAAAAGCAAAACACACAACACATTAACAAACTGTGTGACAAACATACACATGGCATTTGTAGGATTCAAACCCCTACCTAACTATGTTATGATACTTGAGAGAGACGCATTAGCACAGCGTGCTATTCACATTATTGGATGATTTCCCTTCTCCTGCTGTATTTATAGGGTGCTGACATCATCAGCCTTTCCAAAGAGGAATGTACATCTTTTATTGTGTTATCCCAGTCTTCAAAAAGGCCATTCCTTTCACAGAGAATTGCATACATACCCCCCTGCCCCCCTCCACACACACAGCATTTGCAGGATTCAAATCCCTACCTAACTATGTTATGATACTTGAGAGAGACGCATTAGCACAGCATGCTATTTGCATTACTGGATGATTACCCTTCTCCTGCTATATTTATAGGATGCTGACATCATCAGTCTTTCCAAAGAGGAATGTACATCTTTTACTATCCCTCAGTATGGGGCATAACAATATCTGTGCATTAACAGACGCCTAGTTCAGGGTCACATATGCACACTGGCACTGCCAGGTTATGTTCTATACCATGCTTCATGACCACAGGACTTGTAACACACAACACAACTAGGGGGTGTATCCATATACATCACAGATACACACACCTCTGGGTTGGTACCACTGCACGAAGCATGACAGGCCATACATATAGAACTACCATTGTGCAAAACTGCCTTTTGGTTTGGTGTGTAGTTCAGACCACCCCCCATACCCAGGAACTGCACTTGGCTTTCCAGGGAACAGTGTAGGATATGAAGGTCTTCACACACACCATTATAGTGGTTGTCTTCAGGTACACGAATATTGACTGAGGATACTACTCAGGCCTCAACAATATCACCCTACAGCCACTACAATTTGTGAATCCATGTGCTATGGCACAACCAGTCACCACAGCCACAAGGGGGAATACATATTGGACCTGATCATCACCAACATGGGGACTCTATGTTCCACACCAGAGGTAGAACCCTCATTGTTAAGATCAGACCATAAACAACTTTCCCTGGACATCCATATCCCACCCCCCCCCCCCCAGCCAAGGAAATCAGTGTAAAGAATTTCACAAAAGCAGACTTTGCACTTGTGAAGACTGGGGTGGAATACTTCAAAGGCCCCGTGCTGGAGGATAATACAGCCCAATCTGCAGAATCCTTTACAAATGCATTCTATGAGCACCTGCAGGTATGCATTGATCATGCTATCCCAAATAAAACCATGACTCCTCCAAAACAGGAGACCTGTCTAGTTGACCCCAGCCATATATAAGCTGTACAACAGAAGGAGAAAGCTACTACATAACAGAGCATTATCCCACAGAGGGAGGACATCTCTGAACAGTATTGGCAAGACACTTCAATCCTTCATATAATCATCACTTGCAAGTTTTGACAGTGAAATTGACCAAACACTACAGATAATCACAAGGCCTTCTTTAGTTATGTCAGGAATATGTGTGGAAACACCCAGATATGCTCTGAGTTGTTGCATAATACCACAAAATATGCCAAACCTATGGACATAGCCAACACCCTGGCAGACAGAGACTGCACAAACGTCCCCCCCCTTGCCCCACAAGGGTACAGATACCTATCCCAAATGAATGTAGCCTCCCTGACATCACAGATGCACAGGTGAAAAGTGCCCTCTCCACAGCAAATAACACAGCATATGTATGGGACTGGATGGTGTCCCAGGATGTGTCCTACATGAGCTCTGAGTAGAACTGAACACTCACATTAAGTCTCTGTTCCAACTTAGCCTTACTACAGGATATATACCCTAAGAATGGCATACACATACAGTGCTCCCACTCCACAGAGGTGGTGCCACAATGGACCACAGGAGCTATCACCCCATAAGCCTGACTAGTGTGGAAGAAATAGCTATGGAGCGTATTATCATGGAAGTCATAATCAAAAACATTGTGAGCCTCCAGACAGTGGATCTTACACAATTCGGCTTTGTTAAGGGCAGATGTTGCCACTTACACATAGTTCATATCTTTGAAATGGTTACTGAAGCCATGGATGAGGGCAAAGTAGTTCACACAGTCTACCTGTACCTTGCAGAGGCCTGCAACACAATACCCCACTCAAGCATCATGCATATGCTTACCAGCTTAAATATCAACCCCTTCATCACTAGATGTGTTGATATCTGCCTCAGGGATGGAACCCACATGGTCAGAATTGCAGGTGCCATGTCCAGTTGCAGACCAGTTACAACTGGTGTCTCACTGGGCTCAGTTGTGGGACCTGTCCTGTTCGGTATATACTTCTCTGAGGTTCAGACTAAAACGGGGGGATTATGTCTAACAAACATCGCAGATGACTGCTAACCGGGGGCCATAAGCGGCACTGCAGCTGACACATGCTTCCTCCATAAGGGTCTCACAGAGATGGATGCTTGTTGCCAGAGCCATGGCCTCGTGCTAAATGCTAAGACATGCATAGTCATCCCCTTTGGGGAAAACAAGGTGCACACAAATTACCGCATAAGTGGTAATCCATTAAGTACAGACGATGTATTTACAGATTTGGGAATCAACATAGATCGTAACCTCTCCTTTGCTAATCACATTGACAGAGTCATTGCAAAGACCTTTATATAGCCCTCCTTATCACATGGGGGTTTGCATGTAGATCATGGGAGGTCATTGTGGCCCTCTACTAGTCACTCATCAGGCCCATGTTTGACTACAATGCCCCTTTTGGGGTGTACCTTACCCAACACCTGCAGCAACTACAGTGACCACAACGGTACCTCCCCAAGAGGATCATGGGCTACACACAGATGTCCTATGCAGCTCAACTAAAGGATCTCCAGCTCTACTCAGTTGCTTAACGCCTACTCAGAGGTAATCTATGCCTGACGTACACAGCCATGTCAAACCCAGACATAATGGACATGCTCCACCTCATAACATCCAAGACCCTTAGAGCTACACACTCCAGGGACTTAAACCTCAGCACAAAACTAAATGGGCCATGCTGCAGGGACAGATTCATTACCCAGAGGCTCCCCTCACTCTGAAATTGAATCCCAATTACAGTTATACATAGCTCCTCGCCAACCCTCTTCCAGCAAACTCCAGCCGCATGGATGGGAACTAGCAAATTCACCCCTGGGATCTCCACTGTGTCCCTGCTTGACAGAGGCACAGCAAACTAGCCTTAAAGGGTGCCTTCTGTGGCCTACTTTACAGAGGCACAGTAGGCTACTCTACTGAGGAGGCGGATGCCAAATACACTCTGCCTAGGCTTATGAATTCCCTAGGGCAGACAGCCTAGTATCGACCTCTGCACCTATGTTTATGTTCAGGATGCACAATATCTGTTGCTGATACTGTTTGCAGGTATTTATTGCCATAGCTTTCCCAGTTTCTATGAACAACTTGTGTATCTGTGTAACATGTTTGATCATGACAGGGTTCCAGTATATTAATATATGTGTCTGTTGTCATTGAACTGTGTGCACAGGGTGGATTGCTGGATCGTGGGAGGTTCCTGGCTTAACACATACAACTGCCAGATATGTGTGGATGACTGCTATACTCAGACATGGCCTAAGTGTGTGAGCATGCCCAGTTCAGGCTTTCCATGGTTTGTTGCCTGACATATGTCTCATTTATCCAAGTGTGTGAGCATGCCCAGAGTGACCTTTCCATATGTTGTTATCTGAAGTCCACTACATTTGTGGTTGTGTGTGAACATGACCAATATTGACATTTATACTGTGTGTGTTGGAAGTCATGTTGTGTTCTTACTGCCAGACTCCTTTGTGTCATAACTCAACAGGGATTATGCTGTGCCTGCAGGGTTTCCATGAGATAGTTTGCAAAGACCTGTCAACATTCTTTCATACTGACTGAACACTGAAATACTGTCATGGTGTAGTGGTTCAATACTTTCACTATGGTGGACAGTATCATGGGTTTGAGTCCCATCACTGCTTTAAATGTTCATACTGAGCAGACCAGACTGGTTAAGGGCCAGTTGGGCAACTATTAGCATGTTGCATTTTGTTCAGCTATGGCCTACTTAAACCAGGCTTGTCCAACATTGCTGTGTATTCACCAGCTTGGATGGACATTGCCAAACATTACTTCACATTGACCACAGTTGTACAAGTTGGTGTGTGCGATTCTGTTCATAGGTTCATACTAGGCTATCTGCCCTATGGCATTTATAATCCTAGACAGAGTGTGTTTGGCTTTCAACACACATTTTAAGTGGAGTTTGCCATGACATTTTTCAAGGTTAGTACACTGTGCCTCTGTCTAACAGTGACATAGAAGTGATACCCAGGGTAAACCTACAATCTCCCATCCACTCATCAAGATTCCTCTTGAAGAGAGTCAATGAGGGACTCTGGCTAACCTGGAGTGGGAGTTTACTCAAGAGTGGAGGGAGCCTCTGGGTTATGAATCTGTCACTCCAGCATGTCCTATTTATTTCAGTCCTGAGGTTCAGGTCTCTTGAGCGCATAGCTTGATGGGATTCGGATTTTCTGAAGTGCAGCATGTCCATTGATTCCAGGTTGGACATGGCTTTATACATCAGGCACAGATTGCCTCTGGGCGGCGGTATGCCACTGAGTGGAGCTGCAGTTTCTTTAACCAGGCAGCAAATGGCATCTGTTTGAGCCCTTTGATCCTCCTGTTGAGGTACTTTTGTGGTCTTTCCAGCTGCTGCAGGTGTCTGATAAGGTACATCCCACAAGGGGCATTGTACTCAATTATGGGCCTGATGAGGGATGAGTAAAGAGGCATGATGACCTCCCCTGATCTAGATGTGAATACCTTCATGATTAGGTGGACTATATGAAATGTTTTTCTAAACACTTTTGCCACATGGTTGTCGAATGAGAGATTGCTATCAACTTGGGTCCCCAGGTCCCTTATCACTTCTTCCATACTTAATGGGTTACCACCTATGTGGTAATTTGTGGGCACTTAGTTTTTGCCAAAGGGGATGACTATACACATTTTTGCGTTTAGCTTGAGGACATGTCTCTGGCACCAGTTGTCTGTTTCTATGAGGCCCTTTTGTAGGATGCTTGTGTCAGCTGGAGAGTCGATTATGGCACCCAGTTTGCAGTCATCTGAAAACTTGTTCAGCCACAGTCCTTCTGTGTTGGCCTGTACCTCCGAGAAATATATACCAAACAAGGGAGGTCCCAGAACTGAGCCTTGTGGGATGCCACTTGTAGCTGGTTTGGGGTATGACATGGCTCCAGCATTTCTGACCATGTGGGTTCTGTCCTTGAGCCAGTTTGCAACCCATCTAGTGACATAGGGGTTTATATTGAAGTTGGTGAGCTTATCTATAATGACCAAGTGGGGTATTGTATGGAAGGCTTTTGCGAGGTCCAGGTAGGCTGTGTGGACCACCTTCCCCTCATCAATGGCCTTGGTGACTGTTTCAAATGACTCAACCAGGTTTAAGAGGCAGGATCTGCCCTTAACAAAGCCAAACTGGGTAGGATCCAGTGTCTGTAGGTCCCCAATATCTTTATTTCTGAGGTCCATGATGATCCTTTCCATAGCTTTGCAGACCAAGCTAGTCAGGCTTTTGGGGCGATAGCTTGCGGTATCCATTAAGGCACCCCCTTTGTGGAGAGGGACCACTGTTGCTGTACACTGCTCTTTGGGTACATATCCTGTGGTAAGGCTGAGATTGAACATTGGTTTTATGTTTGTGTTCAATTTTTCTTGGGGTTCATGTTGGACACAGCCCAGGACACCGTCTGGTCCCATTGATGCTGTGTGTTTTGCTAGGCTGGCTGTTACCTGAGTATCTGAGATGTCAGGGGGCCAGCACTCTGCTGGGATAGATATTTGCCCTTTTGGTAGGGAGTGGGGGAGAAGTTTGCACTGAACGTGTCAGCTCGGATGTTGGCAATGTCTGTGGATTTGGTGTATTGTTCGTCATTTTGGACTAATTCTGAGCATATCTGGGAATTCCCACCCAGGTTCCTACCATAACTAAAGAAAGCCTTGTGATTATCCTTAGTGTCCTGTACAATTTTTATCTCAAAGATGGCCTTAGACGATTTTATGTGTGGCCATAGTTTTTTAATAATACTGATCAGAGATGCCTTTCCTTTTTGGGATTTTGCTCTATCATATAGTAGCTTCCTCCTTGTATTGTATGGTTTGTTTATGGCTGGGGTCCACCAGACAGGATGCCTGCCTTTGGAGGATTGGGTCTTGGTTTTATTTGGGATTGCATGATCCATGCATTCCTGAAGGTGTTCATAGAATGCGTTTATAAAGGGTTCTGAGGTCTGGGCCATATTTTCCACAGGCACAGGGGCTGTGAAGGATTCCACCTCGGTTTGGAGGAGTGTGACATTTGCTTTAGTGAAAATTTTTCACTGTGGTTTTCCGGCCATGGGCTGGCATTGGGATGTGAATATCCAGTGAGATTACTCTATTGTCTGATCTTACCAGTGAGGGATACACTTCTGATCTTGGGCGTAGAGTCCCCATGTTGGTGATGATCAGGTCCAGTATGTTTTCCCCTCTTGTGGGAGTGGTAGCAAGTTGTTCCATAGCATTTGAGTTTATAAATTCTAGGAACCTTTGGGCTAGGGTGTTGGAGCTAGGGTAATGCTCCCAGTCTATGTTTCTGTAGTTGAAGTCACCCAATATAATGGTGTTTGGGGAGACCTTCATATTTTCATGTGTTCTCCAGTTGGCCAAGTGTGGCTCCTGGGTTTTGGGAGGGTGGTCTGTAGCAGGCTGTGAACTGGAAGGTGGTTTTACCCACTGTTAGTTGCACATGGATAGTCTCTGATGCTTCATGCTGTGCCACCAACCTGGGTGTGTGGGTATCTTTGACAAATATTGATACTCACCCTCCTTTTGTAGTTTGTTCCATGTTTTGTGGCTGTAAAGCATGGTATGAGGTGTAACCTGTTAGTGCTAGGGCGTTCTTGGGAGCCTTGAACCAGGTTTCTGTTACTGCACAGATATCAACATTCTCCATGCTGAGGAGAGTTTGGAGTGCGTGCATCTTGCGGTTTAGACTTCTGGCATTGAGTAGCATTACTTCTAGTTTCTTATCCCTTGTGATACCTATGGAGGTGGGTTTGTCTTTTGAGCCTTACCTGAAAAAGGCACTGTGGGGGTGACAAGAGCCTTTGGCAATATCCAAAAGGCCACAGGTGAAAGCCATCCCTAGCGAAGCATCATGTCTTGTTGAGCATGTCGTCCCAGGCTGACAGGCATTGGATCCCCTTTCACTGACACCAATACTTAAGCCAATTGTTGTAATTGATCATCTTGTCTTTATATTGTGGCATCTTGCTTGGTGAGGCTAGGATGATACTCAAGGTCATCAAGTTTGCATATACTACATGGTGGTAAATGCTGTTTAGCACTAGCTTACATTGCTTAACACATGGCAATCATGCCTCAGGTGGTGCTGCTGGGCTGCCTATGTCGGATGCACATACTACACTTCCTGCACATGTTTGAAAGCAGGTTGTGTCAACTTAGGCATCCCTTTCACTAAATGTGGGAGTCAGAGAGAGGTATCATTTCCAGGGTTCCTACTGAGCCAGTGTATGTGCTATGCGTTGCCTCTTTGCCAAGGCCAAGGCATACTGGGCACACCTCCTTCTGCCTACTGGGGCAGGCTCAGGTTGTTCCTCCTCCGAGTCACGCTCTGCCTGTGATGGCCTTGGCAATGGTGGGGGGCTGTTTGGCCCAGGCCTATGCTGGTCCTGCTGCAGCTGTTTTCGCAGAATCATATTATGTAGCATGGCACATACCATGACAATTTGGGTACATGTAGTAGGTGAGTATTGCAAGGCTCCACCAGATGTGTCCAGGCACTGGAACCATGACTTGAGCAACCCAAACACACGCTCGATTACATTTTGTGTTTGTGCGTGTGCCTCATTATGGCGTTCCTGTTCAGGTGTGTGTGCATTTCTGATGGGTGTCATCAGCCACAGCTCCAGTGCATAGCCAGCACCCCCCACTAGGTGACCATGTAGGATGTCCCCATTGGCAAATGTCTGGTATAGCTGTGTCAGATGCCAGATATGGAATCATGGTAGCTTTCAGGGCAGCCAGCACACACATTCATTATTATGCCCTGGGCATCACACAAGACCTGGCAGTTGATGGAGGGGAAGCCCTTGCTGTTAATGTAGGCCCTACCCCTCTCACCGGCTGGTGCTTTGATGTGTATATGCATGCAGTCTATTGCACCCACTACCTCAGGGTATTCTGCTATTTGCTGGAAGAGACGCATATTGCTGGCCAATACCTCACGGGAATTGGGGAAATATACATGATCACCGACATGTGCTGACATGGCATCCAGGAACTGGTGCAGTACCCTGGATGCTGATGCCTGTGATATCCCCATCATATCACCAGTTGGTCTCTGGAAGGTACCTGTCGCTAGTATTCTAAGGCCAACACATACCTTGGTTTCCACTGGGATGGGTTCCCCTCTGTTGGTTCTGAGTATGAGGCATGGCCTGCACAGCTCAACAATTTGCTGCAGGAGGTCTCTGTCCACTCTATAGCGCTCCACTATCTCCAGCTCATGTAACCCCTGGTAGGTGACCCTGGGCCTGTACATTCTTCTCCTTCTCCTCACTGTGGGTTGTCCAGCAGCATTTGCATTGTCACCCTCAGCATGTTGCATATGTCCCCTTATAACAGCAATGGCAGCCTCTAGCATTTTTTGTCTGAGTGATGCTTTTTCAATTTTCACTTCTAGTAGCTTACTCCAGTGTTGCAGTGTCTATTGAGAGAAACAAACTGCACTGTTGTTTGCAGAGTAAGTGCTTGGCTGGGCTAGTGTTCTGCCTGTGTAATTGCCTGATTCCGATTGTTTGCACCTGCTAGCTCTACTAGTATTCCCTGGTAGCTTCCTACTAGTTGTTGTGCTTCCTTTTTACTTTCTGTTTCCTCAGGGGGGAGTGACGCGCATACAAGTGCAAACACGCTCACAGCAGCTCACATGCGCGCACACATGCTTAGATGGACTAATACTTGCTTATTCGGTTAAAACGCGCCCACACCAGTGTAAATGCGCTTACTGGTCTTTAAACAGCCTTATACATGCTTACTCTGGCTTAAACGCGCGCATTCACGCTTCCACGCACGCACTCTATCTTACTCGAGTTTACAGGCACGAAGACATGCGCATACCCGCTCAGCAAGAAACTTTGGTGTTATCCACAGTATACACCTTCCATTTCTTGGCTTTCCCTGGCCTACCTGTTGACACACCTCTTTCCATGATGTATAACTGACAGCTAACACATGCAACTCTGCTCCAATGAGCTTCACTACTTTCATACATACCCCCCTTGTGATGTCACCTATCTCCTACTCTGTTACTCCCCATATCCTACTCCTACACTCCACTGACTGTGCTCATTTGCTATGTAAAAGTGTGATTCACTATCCTAACACTCATTTACATAAGATTGCTTACTAATATTTGGTTACATGTCTTAGAATGGGCTTCTCCCCTTAGCAACCCCTACTCTGTGGCCATGTTGTCTGCAGCCTGTTATTCCCTTACATTGTAATTTAACAATTTTCATAAGTTCCACGTTTGTGGCTTTTATTTTCTTATTTTATGGTTTTTATAGCAAAAACAAAGTACGAAGCCAGCAAACCAATAAAAAGAACACAGCCCAGCAATTCAGGAACTAACAGCAATTTGTTCCAAATGTGATAAATTTACTAGTGGTAACAAAGGAGTTTTGTAGACAAGCAATCTTTATTAGGACAAACCAAATCCACAAACGATCTTTGTTAGGACAAACCAAATAATCCAAGCGCTTTCACCCGCGTACTGTCGGGTTTTTCAAGGAAAATCTTTAAACACCATTGTGTACCTCTTTAAATAGTTAATTCAAGTCACATGATAAAATTAATTAATATCTATTATGTTTTAAAAAGACTTCTGCCTTTAAAAAAGTAATGCATATAGTTTGAAATTCTCTATACATTCAAGTTCACTATCGCATTCTTTTAATTTAATTTATAATTGAATGCGCTCAACATGTATAACTGATAAAAACTTGAATAATATATCCTTAAATGCTGTTTTTCATGATTTCAGTACATTGCATGCTTTAAATAAGTAAAAAACTTCAGATTTCTTCTTTAAAATAATAATGAAAGAACATGATAATAAATAATGAATAATGAATAATGAATAAAAAATGTCTATGATTAACTCTACATTCATCCAACTATTTCAATAGTCTAATGTTATTCATTTTAAACATGTATGGTTTATTAAACTAATCTTTCTCATTGCTATGAACGTGAATGAACAAAAAATCACATCTAAAACCTTCAGTAGCAATGTTCATTATAATGATCCATAAATAATGTAAATGTGTGATATATAAAAATGTTAAAATATGTAAAATATATAGTTAGGCTTAAAATGTTGAACCCTTTGCCAAGAGGGCGAGTATGTATATAAATATGAATTAAATATGAATTAAAAAACTGTATTACAGTATGTCATTTAAGAGAGTGTTGACTAGAACTATTATAACCTTGCTTTTCTCATTTTTAACACACTCATGATATTAATAGAGTCATTTAAACCGGGAGTCTTTGTAGAGTTTAATTTCAACTGTCAATATAACTCACGATACTCTAACGTTGTCTCCCAGTTACCACCTCTAATGTCTTGTGTGACTTGCTCTAAAACTAAAAACTTCACATTCATTTTTTCACACATTAGGGAATGTCTATAAAAAGCATTACTCTCTTTCTGTTTCATCACATCATTAAAATGTTCATAAACTCTTCTCCTCATGTGTCGTTCAGTTTTTCCTATGTAGAAACTATCACAGGTTATACATATCCCTACATATACTACCCCCCCTCGTGGCACAATTGTAATATTTCCTAGCAGTAAAGTTACATTTCCTAGAGGGAATACTGATCCTTTCCTGACTGATCATGGCATGACATTGCTTACAATTACTGCATGGGTAGGTGCCAACTCTCCTTTTATTTTTGTCACTCTCTAAAATATATTTCATTTCAAAAATCTCTTTCAAATTTTTATTTCTTTTCCTAACAAAATATGGTCTTTCTGAAATGAAAGTTTTTGTATCTTCATGAAAACTAAGAAAGGGCCAATATTTAAAAATAGTATCTTCAATTTCTTCAGAATTCTTGTTAAAAGTATAAATAAAACTGCTTTTACCATCTGTTGTATTTTCACAGTTGGTCTGTGAATCATTGTTAGTACCTACTCCTAACAGTGGCAGATACAATGTGTCCCTTTTTTGACTAATGTCCTGAACCAAATCTCAAATTATTTGTCTGGATAGCCTTTTTCTAAAAAGAAGGTTTTCAGAATCCTCACTTCATCATTAAAATCTTCCAGGGTACTGCACATTCGAGAAGCTCGAATTAATTGACCCTTAATAATACCCCTTTTTTGGAAGTACGGATGTCCGCTGTTGTAATGAAGGTAGGAATTAGAGAATGAACTTTTTCTATATAATTTAGATTGAAAACATTGATTTTCATAATCTTTAACAATAGTTACATCTAGATAATGTAATTTGTTCTTATCGATATTATGTGTAAATTTAAAAAATGCTGTTGTGTTATTGATATAATGAAAAAATTCAAAAAAACTCTCCTCACTACCCTTCCAGAAAATACAAATGTCATCCAGAAACCTCCTGTAATATAAAATGTCTTGGTGCCATTTACTCGAAAAAATGTATTTCTTTTCCCAGAAATTAAACACTATATTTGCATATAGAGAGGCAGAGGATGCTCCCATTGCCACACCTTTTCTCTGACGATAACATTCTCCATTAAAGTGTATGAAATTGTTTTCAAGGACAATTTCCATCAGTTCTACTAATAAATTAATAGTTGTGGCAGTTTGGGCTATTTCTGTTGCTAAAATTTGATTAAACCATTCTAATCCAATTTCATGTGAAATACTGGGGAAAATGTCTATCACATCCACTGTGACCATCAAAAGTTTAGGACAGAACATGCTTTGATCTAAATTTCTTAAAAAATCCCAAGAATCCTTACAAATGTGGTCTACACTAACCACAAAAGGTTTTAAAATGATGTCAATAAATTTAGCCAAGGGTTCAGTAATACTACCAGATCCTGATACTATTGGTCTGAATTTAAGTGGTTCTAGACCTTTGTGTGTCTTGGGAATACCGAAAATTTGAGCAATTCTTTGTTTATCTACATATAAATAATTATATAATTTTTCGTTAATTGTGTTCTGTAACAGGTGATCAAAGAGTTGATAGTTAATTTTGGTATAAGCAATATTTATTTCATTCTTAGATACTAATTCATATTGATCGGTGTCCTGTAACATATTATGTATGTAAGCCTCATAATCTGCTTTATACATTAAAACTGTTCCACCTCCTTTGTCAGGTCTCATGACTCTGCATCCTTCCTGTCTTAGATGGTTGATCAACTCAACCTCTTTACCACTCAAATTGTTAGGGGTGTTACTATGTTTTTGTCATCCCATTCCCCTAATGTCCTTTTCGACCAACTCCTCAAAAACTTTCAAGGTGGGGTGCATAGGTGGATTGAAGGTGCTTTTTCTTGTTAGTTTAGTAGTCGCACCTTTTTGTCCTTTAAAAAAGATATTTAAATTCATTTGTCTCGTAAACAATTTTAAATCAATTAAGATGGCTGGTATAAAGACAGGCTTAAGCGGGACAAACTGAAAACCTTTTAAAAATAATTCAAAGAATTCTGACGTAATTTTCATGTCAGTAAAATTATAAATTGTGAAGTTATTAGTTCTAAAAACAATTTGCTTAGTTTCATCTAGTGGTGTCTCATATTCTAAAGGTACTATGGGTAAAAGGTTTAATTCTGTAGTTAGTTCCATTTGTTGTATTGATATCTCCGCCCCCCCCGGGGGGGGTACTGAAAATCCCTTGCGGATTGTTTTCTATTTTTATCCGCTATCCTTTTACTTCGCCTTAGGCCTTGAGCACCTGTATTCACTTGATAACTTTGAGTGTTATTTTCATTTTCATGAAAAAATACATTTTCAGTATTAATGTGATTTTTATTCCTGTTATTAAACAGAGGGAAAGCTTTACCCTCTCAGTAATCAGTTTGGTCACCATCTAATTTCCTGATTTTACGATTCAGTACTCTAAACACTGCTGATCTACTTCATTAAATGTTTTATCATACTCCCTCTTAATACTTATAAGTCTGTCATCTGTAATCAACCGACTATTCAATGCATTTAGTTCCTTTAATAAGTTATCTGCTTTTTTCTCATACTCAGTTATCATACAATTCAAAATTTCTAAGCCTGCTTTGTTGAATATTTCACATAATTCATCATACAACATAAAACCCAACTGTACATTATTGGGAAATTTAAAAAATCTTAAACCTTTAGATACACGTTGTACATGCAAGCATTCTCTTAAATAATCTATTTCTAACTGATTATTTTTATACAGGTACAGTTTATCTTTAAATTCACTAAGTAAATGTTCAATGTTTGAATCAAGTTCTTTATTCACTGTACCTGTTTTAAAAAGAAATGGTTTAGCAGTCCAAGCTCCGAAATCAAAATTCTTCACCTCAGAGTTAATTGAGTTAGTATTAGAAGTCTTAGCTCTGATTTGAGCTGTATGTCCATTAGAGCAAACGTTGTTACCTGCCCCATTCGTAATGGTATTGTTGTTATTAGAAATAAATGTTCCTGGTTTCACTCTTTTGGTAGCTCTATCTTTAAACTGCATTTGGTTACATGGAATTTCCCTTTCTTTTTCTGTTAACTTGTTCCGCTCATTGATGGAATTTGAAAGTTGAGTAAGCATGTTCAGAATCTGATTGAACTCAGCACGCGTAACTGGCGTTGTGTCTACGTCATCTCTTAGGAGTGTAGGCATTTCCGCTAAACTGCCAGGTTCCGTTCCTTCTGCTATGGCTGAAGTATTGCACACCAAAAACAAAGTACGAAGCCAGCAAACCAATAAAAAGAACACAGCCCAGCAATTCAGGACCTGAAACTAGCAGCAATTTGTTCCAAACGTGATAAATTTACTAGTGGTAACAAAGGAGTTTTGTAGACAAGCAATCTTTATTAGGACAAACCAAATCCACAAACGATCTTTGTTAGGACAAACCAAATAATCCAAGCGCTTTCACCCACATACTGTCAGGCTTTTTCAAGGAAAATCTTTAAACACCATTGTGTACCTTTTTAAATAGTTAATTCAAATCACATGATAAAATTAATCAATATCTATTATGTTTTAAAAAGACTTCTGCCTTTAAAAAGTAATGCATATAGTTTGAAATTTTCTATACATTCAAGTTCACTATCGCATTCTTTTAATTTAATTTATAATTGAATGCGCTCAACATGTATAACTGATAAAAACTTGAATAATATATCCTTAAATGCTGTTTTTCATGATTTCAGTACATTGCATGCTTTAAATACGTAAAAACTTCAGATTTCTTCTTTAAAATAATAATGAAAGAACATTATAATAAATAATGAATAATGAATAAAAAAACATTTATGATTAACTCTACATTCATCCAACTATTTCAATAGTCTAATGTTATTCATTTTAAACATGTAGGGTTTATTAAACTAATCTTTCTCATTGCTATGAACGTGAATGAACAAAAATCACATCTAAAACCTTCAGTAGCAATGTTCATTATAATGATCCATAAATAATGTAAATGTGTGATATATAAAAATGTTAAAATATGTAAAATATATAGTTAGGCTTAAAATGTTGAACCCTTTGCCAAGACGGTGAGTATGTATATAAATGGTTTTTATAGCACACCCCGTTTGCACGGCGCTGTGCTACGCTCAAACATCGGAAATCACCGAAAAAAAAAAAGTATTTTTATTTTAATTTTGCATCTGGGAACATTTCCAATGGCCATATATTTGGCAATTGGCATGCTTCCTCAACCATATGCAACCTTTATTTGGAGCTGACAAGGCTCCATTGTGCTATTTGCAGAACGGTACTCAGTTGCCAACTGAGTACATTTCTGCAACTAACACGGCTCCTACTCGGACAGGTTTGTGCTTCCTGGATCGCAAATTTACCTCATTTGCATGCCTTTCAGCTGCAAGTGAGGTAATTTGCATATCCCAGCCCTGTCCATGTAGGAGATGTTTTAGGAGCTCTCTTACATGCCCCTACAGGCTGTTCCTGGATCGCTCATCAGATATGATGGCTGCATGGAGTCTTACTCTACTCGTACACTCCATGCAAGCCATCGTGAATCCGTCCCAATGTGTTTTTTGTTGTAATACTGACATTTTTCTTGCAACAAAGATGTACCTAAATATGACTGTAGTTCCTCTACAATGTAATTGAATTGTGGCTTGTAAAATTACTGGAATTGAAATGTGCATTAAAATAATACAAGAGAAGAAGAAAAATAAAAATATTTGAAAAAAATAATCTACTATTCAGAGCAAGTTCAGCAGTTCAGAATATTTTATAGAATGAGTTTCATTCCATCACTCACAAAAATAGCTTCTGAAATAGTTACCCAGAAATAAACTAGCAAATGAAGTTTGTGGAATGTTTAAATGTAAATATATGTTTGGATGCCCTTACAAAACAAAACAATTGTTAGTGGGTCAGTTGATGAAAGTACCATAATTTGGCCCATGCATAATTCCTGAGCTACTTGCTGGATTTTTCTTTCTAACACAGTCCTGAACAATGGTTATCTCATGTTCAAGCTCTAGACCAATCACAGATCATTTGTACAGTCATGTGTTTCCCTTAACTCACTAAATGTATTTGGGTGTGTGGCTATCATGTTCATGTTAAGAATGTCTAAGTCACAGGAAATGCTGTAAATGCCTTTCTAAGCAATTTCTTTAACCTTTAAAATATTAGTGATGCCAGAAATATTGTGAAGAATGGACACATAAGATGGCATTTTATTTTAGGGAATGGCTCCACACCTAAGCACCATGTTCAATCATAGTCTCATGTCAGGCTTTGTGCCCACTGAATGGCGCACAGCAACAGTTATCCCACTTCACAAAGGAGGAGCCACCACTGATTTGGGGAACTATAGTCCTATTTGCCTGGCAAGCCTGGTCTGCTAGGCCATGGAATGTATCATCATGGAACACATAAACAAAGATATTGGTAAACTCCAGACTCTGGATCCCACCCAGTTTGGGTTTGTGAAAGGCAAATCGTGCCTTCTGAACCTGATCGACCTCTTTGAGGCAGTCACCAAAGCCATAGATGAGGGGAAAGGTGGTTCACACAGCCTATCTTGACCTTGCCAAGGCTTTCGACACCATCCACCATTCTGGAATTATAGCTAAACTCATTAAACTAGATATAAATCCCTATGTCACAAGATGGGTTGTCAACTGGCTCACTGACAGAACCCTCACTGTAAAAGTTGCAGACTCCAAATCTGACTTCAAACCAGTGACAAGTGGAGTACCACAGGGTTCAGTTCTGGGACCTCTTCTGTTTGGTATCTACTTCTCTGAAGTACAGGCTAACACAGAAGGCCTCTGGCTAGCGAAGTTCACAGATGAC
This sequence comes from Protopterus annectens, assembly GCF_019279795.1. Taxonomy (NCBI): domain Eukaryota; kingdom Metazoa; phylum Chordata; order Ceratodontiformes; family Protopteridae; genus Protopterus; species Protopterus annectens. The sequence goes on along the minus strand of NC_056734.1, from coordinate 596,470,142 downwards.
TGCAAACTAGGAGCCATAGTCGAGTCCCCAAATGATGTGGACATCCTACAGAAGGGCCTCACTGAAACAGATGCCTGGTGTCAGAGGCATGGCCTTAAGGTCAATGCCAAAAAGTGAATTGTCATCCCCTTTGGTAAAAACTCTGTACCCGTGAACTGCCACATAAACAGCGGTCTACTTAATGCTGAATGTGTGGTAAGAGACCTTGGGACCCAGGTGGACAGTAGTCTCTCCTTTGATAATCATATCGCCACAGTAGTCAGGAAATCCTTCTATGTGGCACACCTCATCACAAAAGGGTTCTCATCCAGGAAAAAAGAGGTCACGGTTCCCCTCTGCTCAGAACTCATTAGACCCATTATAGAGTACAACACCCCTTTTGGAATGTAACTCACAAGACATCTGCAGCAGCTGGAAAGGCCACAGAATTACCTCACAAAGAGGATTACTGGCCTCAAACAGATGCCCTATACTGACCGTCTCAAAAAACTCTAGATTTACTCCGTAGCATATCGCCTACTTCGAAGAGATCTCTGCCTAAATATAAAGCTATGTCAAACCCATAGCTCTTGGACATGCTACGCCTAAAGAAATCCCAATCCCTCCGAGCTACACACTCTAGAGGCCTAAACCTTGTCACCACAATAAACAGGACATGCTGGAGAGATAGATTCCTGTCCCAGAGACTTCCTATACTCTGGAACAAGCTAACATCTATGTCAAGCAAAGTTCCTCATTAGCACTCTTCAAAAAGATCTTGATGAGTGGATGGGAAATAGGAAGTACACCCCAGGAATCACTTCTCTGGCTCTGCTCAACAGGGGCACAGGAAATTAACTTTCTTGGGTGGTGTAATCCAGGGAACCTTGTTGGCTATGCTTATTTAGGCCCTTGGGCCGATAGCCTATTACCTACCTATGAACATATGAGTGACCTATATTTAGCCAACCTTATTGGAGAAAATACATTCTCTATTAAGATGTTAATACCCTCTCAAAAAACAGTTCTGCAACTTCACAGGAGCATACTAAGGTGCTGTGAAGCTAGGACAGTAGAAAAAAACTAGGAGGTCATTTTTATGCTTGCTAAACATAACTTTGTAGTTTAGTAAGCATAAAGTTCAAACAACAAGGACATTAAGGAAAAGTCTGTGTTTTTATCTGTGCATGTGAGTGTGTGCATGCTTGTGCATGTAAAACTGTATGCAAGAAAGTGAGTGAGATTTGGAGACAGAGTGCTGACTGCAACAGGCAGTCAATCAACATAGGGGTATAAAACCTTTAAATTCTGGCAGTATTGATTGCTTTAATTCTGACCAAATTACTAATAATTAAATGCACAGTTCATTAATATAGGCAAAATCAGCGGACAGTAAAGGGAGTGGGAACAGAAAGTGGATGGGGGGGTGGGTGGAAAGAAAGATCTTGTTTTTTTTAAATAGTAGACAAGACTGATGATTCTGAGGATGAAAGTGGTTGTATTTTCTATGACTGAAAGTGTGTGTGTGTGTGTGTGTGTGTGTGTGTGTGTGTGTGTGTGTGTGTGTGTGTGTGTGTGTGTGTGTGTGTGTGTGTGTGTGTGTGTGTGTGTGTGTGTATGCATTAAATAATTGCACAACTTATATTTTGGATGTAAAATAATTTTTCCAAAAACAATTACAAATACTACAACAAGTTTGAAACCTTTGACAAAGAAACTATTTTACATCAAAAATACAAAAGAAATAATAATATAGTAATAAAAAATAAATAAGTAAACTAAAAAATTTAACGGCTCATTCTATAAGTATAACAATGCCCTCCAGGGTGTGTTTTACTATGTAAATGATGTCCTTCCAGGGCTGTAGAGGCCCTTCATCTGGGACATTGGGCCACAAAACACCCCTGGGCATATATTATTGACATAGTAATGCATGCCTTGTTGGGTATTATTGCTTGAATATTACAGAGGTCAGGCACCCACAAGCCACCAGCAAAGCTGTGTATGTAAGCTTTATAGAAAAAAATGGGGTCACCGCTCTAAACTGGCTTCAATAATAATAGAATGCATAGCTGGCTATGTGCTTTGAAGCTACTGTCATTTACAAATCACATTCTTTTCAAATCAGAATAATAACTTGCAGTCTGCTACACTTGCATACATTATACCACACAAATCTGCATAAATCTAATCCACTTATGTGTGCTGCACAGTAGTATTAGTGGAACTATGCGTGCTATCGCAACTGTTTTCTAAATGAGTTATACTCCGTAATTTAACGTCATGAATCCCACTCATCATCCAGGAGAAGAATGCAGTCATAAAGACATTTTGAATACTTCATTGTTCTCTTTTCATAACTGTTTTCTCTGAGAACTGTTATGTTCGACTTGATCTGAGTATAGCACTTTTGCAGTCTCTGCTGGATGAGGTATGTAAAGAGTTCTATAAATGCCAGGAAAGTCATTTTATTAGCTTTGCATGATTTTCTTTGACAGTTTTAGTGTCTAGTATAGAGTGTTATAATTATGAACCAAGTAATATTACTGAAAAAGGATGCTGTCTTGAGGTCTTCCAGAGTCATTTACTGAATTGCAAATCATTATATGCGTTTTGCACATTTTGCTATTTGTTAAAATAGTGCAGCCTACAGGCTTAAAGTGTGCAGTAGAATGCTGTTTGTACTTGTTTTCATTTAGAAAAAAATGAAGGGAAATTAACATAGGTCTTTTAATTGATTTTGGAATTATCCAGCAGATATTTATGAAATATCATCATGATTATTAAATCATTCTTTTATTACATTTTCATCAATCAAGACTAATGTTAGTTGCATTAAGGATTCACTGTTTGAGGAATAACCCAGAATTGATGGACATGCTCCACCTAAAGAAAACCTTATCCCCTCGAGCCACATGCTCTAGGGTTCTAAACCTCACCACAACAATAAATAGGATGTGCTGGAGGGATATATTCCTGTCCCAGAGACTTCCCATGCTTTGGAACAAGATTCCAATCTACATTAGGCAGAGTTCCTCGCTAACACTCTTCAAGGTAAACCTTGACGAGTGGATGGGAAACAGAAAGTTTACCCCGGGGATCACTTCAGTGGCTCTGCTGGACAGAAGCACATGGAACTAATCTAAGGGGGTGGCGAAAGCCAACACATTCTGGCTAGGCTTATAAATGCCTTCGGGCAGATAGCCTAGTACCTGCCTATGAACCTATGAACCTATAAGACAGATGTTAGCCTCTGGTTAAAAAGTACTGTTCAAACAAATACTGGAATGTAATCATATCTGCATTAAACTATTTTGAACTTGAATCAAGAAAACAAAAATACAATCTCTTCTGGTTAAAGAGTCTGCTGTTATTAATGTGAGTGACTCAGCTGGTTACACATCTACCTTTATGCATAAAAGTTAGAATATAATGTCTGTCAGCCCAAACTAGAAGTGTGGGTTCTTGTTTCACATATGATCATGTATCTAGTGCAACATTTTGGCTGTACCTCTTGAGATGTTTGCCTGCAGACTGTTATAGTGAATTAGCTTCTACCTGTGGTACAAGTAGTTCAGACAAAATATTAAGGACTGGTTTGTACTTATTTGATGAAGACTAATTGTTTTATTAAAATCAGTATTTTACTCATACATGACACATACCAACAAAATATGCACTAAGAAATATTTTCAAGGCAGCATAAACTTTTTATTCATTCTAATCATTGTTTCCTACCTCTGCGAAGTTAAATGTCCTTAAGTTTGTACATTATGATGTCATCTTATGTAACTTGCGATAATAATGTTAGCATTTTTTCAATAAACAAATTATTGTCTGAGATTCATAAAGACATGACAAGGAACAATATAACACCAATGCTGAAAATATATGCTGTGCATGCATCACTATGGTAACTTGATAGAACAGCAAAACATAATTCAATGAGACTGCATCACTGAGAACCCCTCTCCAAGAAAGAAAACAATCTCAGAGTAAGTTATATTCAGCTAGAAGAACTATTTGGACAGAAATCAAGCCTTTCATTTCTCAGCCCGGCGTCTGCTCAAAACTCATAGCAAGCACTTATAAACCCTAGCACTACAGAAGGACAAGGCTCTCTATTCGACTTTACCAGCCATTCAGTAAAACAGTTTACTGTACATTTCCAGGCATGTCCAAAGGGCAGTTTCAGGTGTACTATCCAGTGCAACTGGTGAATCTGGGCATTTTGAGGCAATGTTACAACTGCATCATGTACACAGACAACCATCTCCTCCAACCACCAAACACTAATACATACGAGAGATGCAATTATACAGCCAAACTGGAGGCTAAGCTCTCTCAACTCAAGACTGGATCAGACAGTCAAGAGGAGAAGGGAAATACTGACATCACACCACCAGTCTCACATAGACCCATTAAACCAGCACCGGCAAAAAACACACGTAAATACACAAAAACATACTTGGAGGCTCTAAATAAAAATCTGCAAAAGCAACAGAGCCCTCCAAAGCAGACATCCAAGCAACCTCCACCCCCCCAACACAAACCATGAAACACATACTTCACAAAACCACTGTGCCACACAATTACAGCCCTCAAGGCAAAATAACATACTCAACATACTAGTAATAGGTGACTCTATAGTCAGGCACACTGACGTCCCACTCACTAGGCTGAATAAGGAGAAGGTTACTGTTAGCTGCCTGTCAGGTGCCAGGATCCGTCACATAACACAAGTCCTCAGGTCACTCCAGAACAAGTACAAATACGACTCTGTCATTGTCCATGTTGGTGTGAATGACCTGAGCCATATCTCCCTGGACTACATGAAAAGAAGCATGGAAGAGCTCTCTGATCATGTAGCCCAGACCAGTATGACCCTGACCCTGAGTAGCATCCTGCCCTCACCAAGAATGATACCACTGTATAAAGAAAAAATGATCAATTTCAACAACTGACTAAGTTTCTGTTGTCATTCAAAGGGGATCCAGTGTCTGTCTGCCTGGGATGACATGCTTGACAAGCCACGCTGCATCGCTAGAGATGGCTTGCACCTGTCACCCTTAGACTTTCGAATACTGGCCAAGGCTCTTACCACCCCCATAGTGCCTTTTTTAGGCAAGGCTCAAAAGACAAACCCACTGCCATAAATAGCACAAGTAATAAAAATCTGAGGGTAATACTACTCAATGCCAGAAGTCTAAACCTCAAAATGCACGCACTTGAGGCACTCCTGAGTATGGAGAAAATTGATATATGTGCAGTAACAGAAACCTGGTTTAAGGCTGCAGAGAGCACCCAAGCACTACCAGGCTACAACTCATACCATACATTTTGGCCACAGAACCCGAACCGAAATACAAAAGGCGGGGGAGTATCCATATTCATCAAGGATACCCATACCTCCAGGTTAGTGGCACAGCCCGATGCTTCAGAGATTATCCACGTGCAACTAACAAGAGGCAAGACTGCATTTCAAACTGGAGCTTGCTACAGATCACCCACCATGTCCCAGGACCCCCATTCTTCATTTCTGGAAACACTGGGTAACATAAAGGTCCTACCAAACACCCTAATATTGGGTGATTTCAACTACCCAGACATTAACTGGGAGAATTACTCAAATACTAACTCCCTTGCCCAACATTACCTTGAATTTATAAACTCAAACGCCCTGGAACAACTGGTCAACACTCCCACCAGAGGTGACAACATATTGGACCTGGTCATCCCCAATATGGGCGACCGGCGTTCCACACCAGAGGTCAACCCCTCGCTGGTTAGATCTGACTATAAACAAATCACTTTGGATATCCACATTCCGCCCTCAACCCTGGACAAGGAAACCACCATGAAAAACGTTTCAAAAGCAAACTTCATGTTACTTAAGACAGAGGTGGAAAGTTTCAAAGCACCCATGCTAAAGGACAACGCTGTCCAAGCTGCAAAATCCTTTACTAATGCATTCTATGGGCACCTACAAGAATGCATAGATCATGCTATCCCAAGCAAAACCAAGACTCACTCCTCCAAGAAAAGGAAACCAGTCTGGTGGACCCCTGCCATAAACACGCTATACAATAGGAGGAGGAAACTAGTACAGAAAAGAGTAAAATCCCAAAAAGGGAAGGCATCCCTAATCAGTATCAGCAAGAAACTACGATAGCTCATAAAATCGTCCAAGGCGAGCTTTGAAAGAAAACTTGCCAAGCACTCCAAAGATAACCACAAGGCATTATTTAGCTATGTCAAGAATCTAAGTGGCAATGCTCAGATCTGCTCAGAGTTAGTACAGAATGGCACAAAATACACTGAACCAACCTATATTGCCAACATCCTGGCAGACAGGTTCAGTACAAACTTCACCCTCCTCTCACCCCCAAAAGGGCCCATAACCATACCAGAAGAATGTAGAGCCCCTGAAATCACAGACACTCAGGTTAAAATGGCCCTCTCCAAAGCCAAAAACAGAGCATCAATGGAACCAGATGGTGTCCCAGGCTGCGTCCTACATGAGCTCAAAGACGAACTAACCTCTCACCTAAACACACTGTTCAAACTCAGCCTCTTCACAAGCTACATACCCATAGAGTGGTGCATAGCAATGGTTATTCAGCTCCACAAAGGTGGAGCCACAACAGACCCCAGGAACTATCGCCTTATCCTGACTAGCTTGGTCTGCAAGGCTATGGAGCACATCATCATGGAACTCATTAACAGAGACATTGGAAACCTCCAAACACTGGACCCTACCCAGTTTGGCTTTGTTAAGGGCAGATCATGCCTCCTAAACCTGGTGGACTTCTTTGAGTCAGTTATCAAGGCTATAGATGAGGGAAAGGTGGTTCACACAGCCTACCTTGATCTCGCAAAGGCCTTCAACACCATTCCCCATTCTGGTATTATTGATAAGCTCACCAGCCTGAACATAAACCCCTATATCAAAAGATGGGTTGTCAATTGGCTCACGGACAGAACCCACATGGTGAGAGTTGTGGGAGCTAGGTCTGACTCTAAACCGGTTACAAATGGAGTTCCCCAGGGCTCAGTCCTAGGAACCCTCCTGTTCGGCATAGACTTCTCAGAGGTACATACAAGCACAGAAGGACTATGGCTGACCAAGTTCACAGATGACTGCAAACTAAGGGCTATAATTTACTCACCGGCTGACACAGACATCCTCCATGGAAAACATATTGGCACCATTTGTTACTACTGCTGTGGCAGTTATAGAATTACACAGATAATAACTCTTACAGTAAGGCTACAGGCATTATGGCATAGCCATTTTTTGATGGAGTGAGCTAAAGATGCATTCTACAGTAGTGGCAGAAGTGTGACTGCATGTTACTTCCAACTACTGGCCTTACAAACAATGCTAGAAAAGTATACCTGATGTGAAATAGGATGCCAAAGAGCACTTCCTTATGTTAGTGCAATTGAAACATACAGATTCATGCATGCCTTGCACCTGTTTGATAATGAATGTCAGCATGGCTTCCATAATTGGGTATGGAAACAGATCACTAGGGGTAAAACTGTTGTGCATGGACGTGACCACACCATAAGTACCAACAAACATTGGATAATATTATTGATTAGGCCTACCAACACACACACACACACACACACACACACACACACACACACACACATACACATGCACACACACACATGCAAGCACGCACGCACTCACACACACACATACGCATGCACACACACACACACACACACACACACACACACACACACACACACACACACACACACACACAAACACACACACACACACACACACACATATGCACACATGCACACTAGGATCTGCAGGTAAGCATCATGGGTCTTGGCCACCACATGTCATATCACTCTCACAGAATGAGGAGTTTCTGATAACCCTTAGTGATAAGCCTGATACTGAGCCATTCTCTGCAGCTGGGCATGCATATCACTAGAAATAAGGGTTAGTAAAATGTAACTGTTGATATTACTAATGGTTATATTCAAAATGGAAGCTACCTGTGGACACTATATTATAATTGCACTGGCATGGCATTTACATGCATATATTTTTTCATATGTTATCTTTAGAGCATATATATTAAAATATATAAACAAATAACTTACATGAAAAAATCTCACAGAGGTGAAGTAGCATATAATATGAAATAAATAAATACAAAGAAAAGGAATAAAAAAGGTAAGAATTCAACAATAACCCTGGCTCACTTATACTAACATCAACCACTCTGGAAACACAGAAAATGACTGCGCCTTTTGGTTAGTAAGCAAACATGGAGAGATATAACTTGAGTGGGGCGAAGATGGAGGCTGCCCTTAGGGCAAAGAGTATCACTCTGTCTTTCTATTTCATGTCACTTTACAGGTATTCACATCATCACATAAGCCACAGAGCACACTTACATTCTCCACTATGCTAATGGTATCTGTTGTCTGTGCCTGGGCTACTGACTTAGACAGACACTGATTTATGCTGAGCATTTTGCACAATATCACTGACTGAAAAGGAATGATTCTGGCACCAAAGTCTCCTCTGCATCTCTCCTACAGAGAGTATACACAAATCAGAAGCTGTGCAAATCACTGTTTCTGCATTTTCTGTGTGTTTCTACCAAAAAAAAAAAAAAACAAAAAAAAATAATCATTGTTTTCCGCCTTCCTCGACTAGTTTAGACCAGTTTACAGGCATTGCTGTATTCTGGGCTGTGGTGTAGTTCCTGTGTTGTCCATTACCTTACTTGGATAGAAGGAAGTTTCTTTGCTTACCAGTGGGAGTGGGGAGCCTTGAGCAGCCTACCTGTCCTTGGGGGAAGTGACCTCAGCACAAGAAGCTGTAGTAATTGGTTGTTTGGGACCATTTCCAGCTCTTTTGTAGTTCACTGTTTAAAATCCATTTGCACAGCTTTGCTGGTCAGACGCATAGCGGTTAAACAAGGTTAAACTTTTCTGGCTCCGCCAAGTCTGTTCTTCAAATTTTCCCTTAAGGAAGCTCTACTCTTAGTATAACCAGACTACTCACTGTATTATAAGCCTAGCACTTGTTCTCAATACTTCTACTAAGTAAGCACTCTCGTACTAAGTAAAGCACTACATCTACTTACTACCCCTGTGAATACCCACTTCCCTTAAAGGTATACCACTCCCTTATACTGTTCTAGCATGTCGAGTGGTAGATTACTGGCGTCGTCTCCAGTTCAGCTGGTCAATCTGGGCATCTTGAGAAAATGCTACAATTGTCTCATGTACACAGACAACCCTCTCCTCCTCCCAACAAACACAAATACATGTGAGAGATGCAACTATATAGCCAAACTGGAGGCTGAACTCTCTCAACTCAGGGCTGGCATGACCAGACAGGAGGAGATAGCAACCACACACACAACAATCCCAGTCCCACATAGACCTACCACAACTGCAAACCAAACACATAAAAACACAAAGACATACTCGGAGGCTCTAATAAAAAACTTACCAAAACAACAGAGGCTCCCAAAGCAGACATCCAAAAATCCACCACCTCAAAACAAAACACATGCAACACATACTTCAATAAATCAGTGTGTCGACCAATCGCAGCCCTTATGGAAGCTACCTGTGGACACTATATTATAATTGCACTGGCATGGCATTTACATGCATATATTTTTTCATATGTTATCTTTAGAGCATATATATTAAAATATATAAACAAATAACTTACATGAAAAAATCTCACAGAGGTGAAGTAGCATATAATATGAAATAAATAAATACAAAGAAAAGGAATAAAAAAGGTAAGAATTCAACAATAACCCTGGCTCACTTATAGTAACATCAACCACTCTGGAAACACAAAAAATGACTACGTCTTCTGGTTAGTAAGCAAACATGGAGAGATATAACTTGAGTGGGGCGAAGATGGAGGCTGCCCTTAGGGCAAGATGCTTGGGGGCATGATCAACACATGCTGATGGTGCAGGAGTACAGATCCAGTGTTTAAAAATGAATGCCGATATGTATTCCTTGCTGTTGTTAAGTGCTGAAGAGTGTGTGGGAATTTAACAGTAGCAAGGCACTCATAACAAGTTGCTGCTGTTGAAGAAGAGGAAAGTTTTTTGGGTTTTTTTCTCCTTAAATCTGACATGAGAGAGGTAGTAGTTCTAGAAGTGCACAGGGCATCAAATAACCTAGCCAGGAACAGATATTTTTTAGGCATTAATATAAATGACACTCCATTATCCTGCATCAAAGACTGCCCCATACTAATTTCAAGGAGCAAATTTGCAGGTCCAGCAGAATTTTCACTGGGAAGAGTTTATTAAACAAATAGGAAGGGCCTAAATTAATTGATGTTTAGAGCAATGCTCAGCACAAATTAGTGCAGGTAGCATTAGTGTGCATTATGTTGGCAATTCAGATTTGCAGGTAGAACACCAGCACAATGTGAAGAGAACCAAGGGCAAATAATTGTATGATGATATGTCAGTGAGAAATATCATGCAAGGGAGGCACATGGATTACATAAGTGATGTCAACAAACTTGAAATGATTTAGAAATGTATAAATTAGCACAGTGCAATGCAACACAGACTTATTCTAAATAGTGAGAAGTTTTGGTGTACATAATGGGTATGACAGAGGTAATCATAGCTATAGCTGAACAACTTCTATTGATGGCGACCATCAAAGCCAGAGATATTGCATGTCATTGCTATCTTACCATTGCAGAAGACACCAGAATAACCTTATGTTACCATCACCTAATACATCAACAAGTAGTGGATGGATACAGGGTGGACAGTGACACCATACACACACTAGTCAGACTGTGTCACCCACAACAAGAATCAGGCAGGGTGCATATAATGCTTAAAAAGCCAAACAGTTGCAGAACAAAGCTTAGTTCATAGAACTAACACTGGATGCAGTATGAAACAAACCACGCAACGCTAATATTGATGAAGGGTTTTTTGACCTGAAAGCTCTGTTTTATTAAACACTTGTTCAGTATCAGCGTTGCTTGGTTTGTTTCATACTGCATCCAGGATGCATATAATGCATATTATATAGATACTGGAACCTTTCAACAAGGGGGCATGTTAGGCATATTGCAGGTATTAGCCTCACATATACTACATCAGTTAATCAACATCACACTGCAGCATGTGGAGAAACATATTTGGTACCCTAGAATGTCAAGGCGATAGGCATTACTGTGCAGACATTTTATAGCATTGTCCATTTCTCAGAAGCACTGAAAGTGGTAGACTGCACCCATATTACCATCAATGCCACATCTCTTCCAATGACACTAGCATATATCAGTAGTAAGGGTTTCTACTCCTTTGACTGAACCGAGGGCATTAAATAACATGAGAGTGCATTTCCATAGCAGTTTCTGTATTTCACATATATGCACCACAGTGGCCATTCCTGTGATTCAGATATATGGCACACATCTGACCTGTACCACTGGTGCATGTAGCAGGACTTTCCACAAGGTCATCTAGAGTATAGCTACACACATAGGTCAGTTACTAAGGTCAAGCATACAAAAAAATCTTGCAAGCATGAAGAAGGCTACATATAATAGTTTCACTCTTGTCTGCTGCAGGTAGTGCAGGATATGCTCTGGAGCTTTCGATGATGACTAATATCTGCAATTGCCAAGCCATGGCAAAGATAGCATACAACAATGCCTATGCAAAAACATGAAACATCATTTAGCATGTGTCTACACAATTGAAGAAACACTTTTATGATACATCAGGTACATTGCTAAAATATTCTCTAGACACCTGCAACAATATGTTTGTCTTTTGTACTATGCGGCTTAATATGATACATCATAAACAGCTACAGCAGCAGTTAAACATTCCATTAGGGTGCAGCATAGCAACAGGACCATTAGTAAAAGTGCAGGTTGAAGCATCTGGGGATGAAAAGGCAACAATAATACCACTTATAAGTTGGAGGTGTGTGCAATACATGACAGTCCTGGCAAAGAGGCCACATCTGGTCCACAACTATGAGCCATGACAAAGACAATACAGAATAAGATGATGCAGGCCTTAGCACATCCAGGCTATATTAGGCAGTGCATGGGCTGGCCATTCTTTGCATTAGACATGACCATAACCATGCAGGTTATAGGATGGGTATGCCACAGTCATCATTACTTCCACATGTGGTTGGGGAAACTGGTGACTGCAACACTTGTTATGTGGAAAGGTTGCAAGAGGTAAATCCACTAGCTACTTAATCAGCTAGCAGGTTGTAGGGAGACAGAAATTGCATCATCTAGTAGTAGGAATGAGATGATGTGCCATGATAATTGGTGTATCCACTGTGGTGGCCTGTAAACTCTAAACTCATGGTTAGATGCAGTTAGTACCTGGGAAGGTGTAAATCTATGGGATCAGGCATGTGCATCTAGATGGGGTATACCATGTCAGGACCCTAAAGAGCTTTGACAACCATAATCTGGGTAATGGCCACATGCAGGTATGGCACTCTTTGTGCCTTCAAGTAATAAGGTTTAGAACTATAAGAACATTTAAGTAAGTAGTCTAGTAAGATGTCTTAAGTGTTGACCCTGAGGAATGTCACCACCTATGAACTAATAATCAGTGATGGCTGGGTGTGGCAGGCTATATGGTCATATCTGACAGTGAACAAATTTCAGCAATTGTACTTATAGTATGCATACATGTGGCATGTGACCAGTAACCTCATCTAGAACCTCCTGTTCTATGCACTGCACAGCCAGGAATAGTAGATCAGGGGTTACCTTCATTTGATCGAAATTTCATTTGACTGAAACCCATTTGACTGACAACTCATTTGACTGATAACTAGTACTTCAGCACACTTTAAGGCAAATAACAGGGATTTGTCCCCTTCCCCAATGTAGTGCAACCCCTGGAGTTGGTATATATAGTTAGGGGGTGGGGGTGCAGCCCCCCCACATTGTGGCGTGGGGGGGCAAAGGCCCCCACCTAGTTTCGTTTAAAAGAAAAAAATAACACAAAAAGTACAGAATTTCAATCAAAATAGGTGGGGGGGGCTTCACCTCCCCACATCCCTCCCAACTATATATACCAACTCTAGGGTCGCACTACATTGGGGAAGGGGATAAATCCCTGTTATTTGCGTTAAAGTGTACTGAAGTAATACTTGTCAGTCAGATGTGTTGTCAGTCAAATGGGTTTCAGTCAAATGGGCTGTCGATCAAATGAAGATAACCCCAGATCAGGGGATAGTTGCTGTGTGTCATAATGAAGCTCCAAGGAAGTCCCATTTTCCACAATATGCCTGAGCAGCAAAGAGTATCACTCTGTCTTTCTATTTCATGTCACTTTACAGGTATTCACATCATCACATAAGCCACAGAGCACACTTACATTCTCCACTATGCTAATGGTATCTGTTGTCTGTGCCTGGGCTACTGACTTAGACAGACACTGATTTATGCTGAGCATTTTGCACAATATCACTGACTGAAAAGGAGTGATTCTGGCACCAAAATCTCCTCTGCATCTCTCCTACAGAGAGTATACACAAATCAGAAGCTGTGCAAATCACTGTTTCTGCATTTTCTGTGTGTTTCTACCAAAAAAAAAAACAAAAAAAAATAATCATTGTTTTCCCGCCTTCCTCGACTAGTTTAGACCAGTTTACAGGCATTGCTGTATTCTGGGCTGTGGTGTAGTTCCTGTGTTGTCCATTACCTTACTTGGATAGAAGGAAGTTTCTTTGCTTACCAGTGGGAGTGGGGAGCCTTGAGCAGCCTACCTGTCCTTGGGGGAAGTGACCTCAGCACAAGAAGCTGTAGTAATTGGTTGTTTGGGACCATTTCCAGCTCTTTTGTAGTTCACTGTTTAAAATCCGCATTTGCACAGCTTTGTGCGGTCGCATAGCGCAGCGGTTAAACAAGGTTAAACTTTTTCTGGCTCCGCCAAGTCTGTTCTTCAAATTTTCCCTTAAGGAAGCTCTACTCTTAGTATAACCAGACTACTCACTGTATTATAAGCCTAGCACTTGTTCTCAATACTTCTCTACTAAGTAAGCACTCTCGTACTAAGTAAAGCACTACATCTACTTACTACCCCTGTGAATACCCACTTCCCTTAAAGGTATACCACTCCCTTATACTGTTCTAGCATGTCGAGTGGTAGATTACTGGCGTCTCCAGTTCAGCTGGTCAATCTGGGCATCTTGAGACAATGCTACAATTGTCTCATGTACACAGACAACCCTCTCCTCCTCCCAACAAACACAAATACATGTGAGAGATGCAACTATATAGCCAAACTGGAGGCTGAACTCTCTCAACTCAGGGCTGGCATGACCAGACAGGAGGAGATAGCAACCACACACACAACAATCCCAGTCCCACATAGACCTACCACAACTGCAAACCAAACACATAAAACACAAAGACATACTCGGAGGCTCTAATAAAAAACTTACCAAAACAACAGAGGCTCCCAAAGCAGACATCCAAAAATCCACCACCTCAAAACAAAACACATGCAACACATACTTCAATAAATCAGTGTGTCGACCAATCGCAGCCCTTAAGGCCAAACACCTTGCCTGATACACTAGTAATAGGTGACTCCATAGTCAGATACATGGATGTCCCACTGACCAGGCTGAACAAGGAGAAGGTGACTGTGAGCTGTCTATCAGGAGCTAGGATCCGCCACATAACACATGCACTCAGGTCACTCCAAAGCAAGTACAAATATGACTCCGTCATTGTCCATGCTGATGTGAATGACCTGAGACGTACCTCCCTGGACTACATGAAAAGAGACATAGAGGAGCTCTCCGATTATGTAGCCCAGGCTGGTATGACCCTGACCCTGAGCAGCATCTTGCCCTCACCAAGAATGATACCACAATACAAAGACAAGATGATCAGCTTTAACAATTGGCTCAAGTACTGGTGTCATTCTAAGGGGATCCAATGTCTGTCTGCCTGGGATGATATGTTGGACAAGCCACGCTGCTTTGCAAGGGATGGCTTACACCTGTCACCACTGGGCTTCCGGATATTGGCTAAGGCTCTTGCCACCCCATAGTGCCTTTTTAGGCAAGGCTCAAAAGACAAACCCACCTCCTTAGAAAACAAAATGGAAAAAACTAAGGGTAATGCTACTCAACGCCAGAAGTCTAAATCTCAAGATGCAGGCACTTGATGCACTCCTCAGCATGGAGAACATCGACGTCTGTGCAGTAACTGAAACCTGGTTCAAGGCTCCTGAGAGCACCCCAGCACTACCAGGCTATACCTCGTATCATGCTTTTCGGCCCCAAAACCCAGGCCAAACCACAAAGGGGGGGAGTGTCCATATTCATAAAGGACACCCACACCTCCAGGTTAGTAGCAACACATGAAGCATCAGAGACCATACAGGTGCAACTAACCATAGGCAAAACTGCTATACAACTGGAAGCATGTTACAGACCACCCTCCCAATCTCAAGAACCCCACTCAGCCTTCCTGAAGACATTGGAGGATATGAATGTATCACAAAATGCCATCATACTGGGAGACTTCAACTACCCAAACATAGATTGGGTACATTATTCTAGCCCTAATACCCTAGCCCAAAGGTTCCTGGAATTCATAAATTCAAATGCACTGGAACAACTAGTCACCTCTCCCACTAGGGGAGATAATATACTAGACCTGATCATCACAAACATGGGGACAGAATGTTCCACACCGGAAGTATACCCCTCACTAGTGAGATCTGACCACAAACTAATCACCCTGGATATACATATCCCACCTCCACCCCCAGCACAAAAGACCACAGTGGAAAACTTCTCAAAAGCAGACTTCACTCTTCTTAAGACTGAGATGGTATCCTTTAAGCCCACTGTGCCAGTGGATACCACATCCCACAATGCCAAATCCTTCACAAATGCTTTCTATGGACATCTCCAAGAATGCATGGATCATGCAATCCCAAACAAATCCAAGTCCCTCTCCACCAAATGTAAGCATCCTGTCTGGTGGACCTCAGCCATAAACAAATTGTATAACAAAAGATGGAAGCTACTGCACGTCAGAGCAAAATCCCATGAAGGGAAGACATCTCTGATCAACATTAGCAGAAAACTACGTTCTCTCATAAAAACATCCAAGGCAAACTTTGAGAGAAAAATCGCTAAGGACACTAAAGATAACCACAAAGCCTTCTTCAACTATGTTAGAAACCTGCGCGGAAACCCTCAGATATGCTCAGAGTTGGTTCACAACAACAAAAAATACACTGAACCCACAGATATTGCTAACATTCTGGCTGACAGGTTCAGTGCAAATTTCTCACCTCCTTCACCCCCAAAAGAAGAAATACTTATCCCAGCTGAATGTAATCTCCTTGTCATCTCAGATGTCCAAGTGAGAACCGCCCTAAACAAAGCAAAAAAACACAGCATCAATGGGACCTGACGGTATCCCGGGGTGCGTGTTACGTGAACTCCAAGAGGAGCTAAACCCACACATAAAAATGCTATTTAACCTTAGCCTTACTTCGGGATATGTACCTGAACACTGGCGTACAGCAACAGTGGTCCCACTCCACAAGGGGGGTGCCTCTACAGACCCTTGAAACTACCACCCCATAAGCTTGACTAGCCTGGTCTGCAAAGCTATGGAAAGAATCATTATGGAACTCATAAACGGAGACATAGGGGACCTACAGACGCTTGAACCCACCCAGTTCGGCTTTGTAAAGGGCAGATCCTGCCTTTTAAACCTGGTTGACTTTTTCAAAACAGTCACTAGAGCCATTGATGAGGGCAAAGCAGTCCATACAGCATACCTGGACTGGGCTAAGGCCTTCGACAGAATACCCCACTCAGGCATCATAGATAAGCTAAACAGCTTAAAAGTAAACCCTTATGTCACTAGATGGGTTGCAAACTGGCTAAAGGACAGAACCCATAAAGTTAAAATCACTGGAGCAATGTCAGACTCAAAGCCAGTCACAAGTGGTGTCCCACAGGGATCTGTCCTGGGACCCCTCTTGTTCGGCATTTATTTCTCAGATGTTAAAGCAAACATGGGAGGGCTGTGGCTGACAAAGTTCACAGATGACTGCAAACTAGGTGCCATAATCGATACACCAGCAGATACACACATCCTACAAAAAGGCCTCACTGAAACGGACAACTGGTGCAGTAGTCACGGCCTTAAACTAAATGCCAAAAAATGTATAGTCATCCCTTTGGAAAAACAAAGTACCCACAAATTATCACATAGACAGCAACCCACTGAGTACGGAAAAAGTAATCAGAGACCTAGGGACCCAAGTAGACAGCGACCTCTCATTTGACACCCACGTTGCCAAAGTGGTTAGAAAAACATTCTACCTTGCACACCTCATCATGAAGGGTTTCACATCCAGATCCAAGGATGTCATTGTACCCCTATATTCCTCCCTCATCAGACCCATGATTGAGTACAATGCCCCATTTGGTATGTACCTCACCCGGCACTTGCAACAGCTGGAGAGACCACAAAAGTACCTCACCAAAAGGATTCTCCAACATATGTCTTATTCTGCCAGACTAAAGAAACTTCAGCTCTATTCAGTAGCATACCACCTGCTCAGAGGTGATCTCTGCCTGACGTACAAGGCTATGTCCAATCAGGATCTGATGGACATGCTCCACCTCAAAAAATCCAAATCCATCAGGACCACGAGAGCTAAAGACTTAAACCTCTGCACAAGTATGAATAGGACATGCTGGAGGGATAGATTCATAACCCAGAGGCTTCCCATGCTTTGGAACAGGATCCCAGTTCATATTAGGCAGAGCCCCTCACTGACTCTCTTCAAGAGAAATCTTGATGAGTGGATGGGAGATCGTAAGTTTACCCTAGGGGTCACATCTGTGTCACTGCTAGACAGGGGCACAGTAAACTAATTCAATTATATAAGGGGACCTTCACTGTGTCACTACTAGACAGAGGCACAGTATTCTAGATTTATTCTGTACATTTTTGTACCATTTCATGGGGTGGCAAAAGCCACATCACTATGGCTAGGCTTACAAATGCCCCAGGGCAGATAGCCTAGTACTATACTATGAAACTATGAAACTATGAAATATCTTAAGATCTGTGGACTAAAGACTCATATGGTGCATAGGCAAAGGTCAAACTCAGTGGTGGTGGTTGCTCTGCATTGGTTGTGTAGTGGTTTTGGCAAAAAACACCATAGGTGCACGTGATGCTAGTGCTGTGGAGAATGCTCCCAAGGTAGTGTTGCAAACACTGCTACTGTTTCATCAGACTGTGCCATGTGCATGTTGCCAGCATTTTCAGCCACTGGAGACCTGCTGACATATGGCCTATGCTGTTCCATGGTGCTAATTCCTCCACCAGCAGAATCTGTGAAAGCATGAACATAGTATATCATTGGCTAAACTTAATTACATACCTAGACCTCTTCCTTCATGCCATGCATAGTGGTGGACAGCTCTGCCTGTGACTGGCATATGGAGACATATGTACCTTGATGTTTTGCATTCTGGGTAGTGATAACCTTGTGCATCCCATACTGATACTTGTGTGCTTTAACTAGACCACCTCCAATATCCAGGCTGCCCAAATTATTAGGATCTGCTTCCTCTTTCCAGATATGGCCAGCAGGTACACATCAATCTTTGTGAACAATTTCTGTATTGATGTTCCAGCTCTTATAGTAGACATTTCATTGACAATGTTCCATACTTTGACATTTGTATTGGGAATCTTGTCCACTTCAGCTTTCCTCAGGATGTACATGCCATTTATGAGGACAGCATGAACTAGAACCCCACTTTCTTTCTTTCTTTTTTTCTTTTAACTTTGCTGCTGTTGCTTTTCTTGGTGGTTCATAGCAAGTCCTATAACCTATGAGTTGCAATTATCAGTGAACAGATATGTCACGCTCAAGCGCACATTGTGGTAGGGTTACCACATGTCCCTCTTTGTGCTTTTTGTGAGGGAAAAATTGCAAATGTCCTGAGATTTTAGAACACAGATATTTCCTAAGTTTTCTTTGATAGTTATGTAAAATGATTATTTTGTATCTGAAACACATAAATGCTATATGAAATAGCATAAGCAACTCATATGCTACAAGAATAAGCTTTTATTTCAGAAAAAAATGAAGTTCTGTCCTTTGCACTGGCTGTATGTTTTGTTCTGCAAAATCTCATGTTTCTACAAAAAATGTCCTACTTTTGGCATTTGAAAAGGTGACAACCCTACTCTGTGAAGTCATCCACCTATGGCTACTGGCTGTATTCCCCAAACTACAAATAGATAGCAGGTCTCTGTACTGCTGAGCATCCCACTACACATGTACACTCTACTGCTATGCAATGAGCTCTCTACATTCATTCCTACATCTGTGTATTATCCCCATATAATGGTATGCACACCCTGTTGACCCACTCCCCTTACCATGCATTGCCTTTCCTATCTTTATATACCAGTGTCTTCATGTCTCTTTTTGCTGCTCTGTCCCTAGTTATCTGTTCCAAAGGTCTATACAACCACCAGAGCAGGTCATGAAAGTGTCATGTTATTAAGCTGTGTTACCCACTTTTTATAGTGCATGTGTTGAGTTCACTACTGAGGTACATTATTGGGTGGGTTTTCTTTCTTCACTCTTTATATATATTCACATCCAGTCACTTTGTATGTATAGAACAACATTGCACTGTTTTTAATCTGCAAGCATGTTTGCATAAAATGGTGACCCATACTAGAGTATGCTAATAAGAGTCTATTGCACAGTGGTTATGGTAATGAATATGTCTGTGATGAGCATGTATGACTAGCAACAGTAATGCATTGCATTACACAGCCCAGTCAATGCTAGCCATGCTCAGTATAGCTTGGAAGCATGCATGCTAATGCACACAGCTTCTGTGGGCCTATACTGCCACAGCTATGGACTGGATGGGTTCGGCAGTGCCCCATTACTGTGCTATGGTGTATGTCAAATGATGTCTGAATGCATATCTATGGACCTGGGGCTATCATTATGCTTCTCAAGTGGACCTGTGAAGTGGTCATGGCTTGTTCAGGCACAGTGAAATGCAGGGTCCTGCTTGATATTATAGGAAGAGCAAGAGATTCTTATTCTTCTGGCAGACAGATATTTTTAAGCACCTATTGGGGAAGAAAGATTGCCCTCTTGTGCAAGGTGAATGCCTTGCATAAGCCTGTAAGAATGCTAAATGATACCACTGACGTCCCTTATTCTGTTAAGCAGTGTTTACTTTGGTACACTGACCCGCAGTGGTACCACTCAGACTTGCTTCAGGAGTGGGAGGTAGAAGATACAGAGAGAGTACCAGGCATGTACTATATGAATGTTTTTTTTTCCTTCTGATGTGTAATTACCTGTTGTATGTGGTGGTGGTGCTGCGGTATCATTGTCGCCTCACAGTTAGACGTTGCCCGTTCGATTCTCAGTTAGAGCATCTTCTGTGTGGCGACATGCGTGAATGGGCATTCCTTCATTGAAGGTTGTGCGTTAGGCCCGGCAAGCCAGCATGTAAAAATCTACTGCCAATCATTAGGGGACTGTGGCGACCCCTAACCGGGAAAAGCCGAAAGACACAACAACTTTTGTATACTGATGTGAGCATTCTTTCTTTTACAGCAACCAAGAAGCATGGTTTGATTTGAATATTATAAGATTTTCACAGGAGACAAGAGTAACTTTACAGCACTAAGGTGTATATGCCATGTGTGACACCCAAGTAAGTCTTTCAGACTTACCATTAGGAAATATAAGGCCAACTATGAGCTTAGTATAGCAACTAATCCAAAAGATAACTAAAAGGCCTTCTTCAGCTATATTAGAAGCTTAGATGTAATGTGCAATGCTGTACTGAACGTGTCTCCAGTGATACTTCCTTTTCTAACTCCAAGAATTTTGCTAATAATCTTGTGGAGAAATTCTGTTCCAACTTAACTTCACCCACCAGTTCCTATCTCCATTCCATTCTCTTCACAGTGTTCATCCTAAGATGAATTTGAACCAAGTCCTTTCAGCACTTTTCCAAAATTAAAAAAAACACTACTAGCATTTGTCTTGTCAATATCTCTGACTGCTTTCTTAGAAGTGTAAATTCCCACTAAGCAAAATTCCTTCATTAACTGTTCAACCTGAGTCTCTCCACTAGTTATGCCCCCAAGGAGTGGGGAATAGCAGTTGTTGTACCCTTGCATAAAGATGATCCATTCATGGACATTGAGAATTACAGGGCTATTAGTCTGACTAGTATTATATGCAAGGCTTTGGAATGTATTACAGCTGAAGCAATAAACAATGAATTAATTCACCTTATATCCATGGGTACACATCAGATTTGCTTTGTAAAAGACAGATCATGCTTGTTCAGCCTGGTTGATTTACTTGAAAGGATCACTGAGGTCATGGATAAGGGGCCTACAGTCCATGCTGCTTATATAGACCATGCTAAGTACTTTGACATTATCCCATATGCTATGATTATTAACAAAGTGTCCCAACTCAACATTAACCTATAAATTGCTCATTGTATTGGTAATTAGCTGATAGAACCCATATCATTAAGGTCAGGAATATTTACTGTAGACAAAAGATATGTCAATAGTGGTGTCCCAGAAGGCTCTGCCCTGGATCCCCTCTTTTCTGGCATATATTTCAGTGACACAAAAGGCAATATTAGGAGACTATAGCTAACAAATGTTGTTAATGATTGCAAACTGGGGGTTGTTATAAAAATTACATTCTGTTCCTCATATTCTCCAGAAATGGTTTTACCATATAAATACTGTATATTTTCATTAAGGGTTTACTCTCAACACCAAGAAGTGCAGCATAGTTTCCTCTGGTAGATCTGGAATTGCCGCTGCTTTCCACAGAGGTAACATTCCACTTAAATTTGTCACAGATGTCAGAGACTTGGGTACATAAGTTGATAGCAGACCACATCTCAGTGATGGTTAGAAAATCCTTCTACCTTGAACAGCTTATGGCATCTTCACAAGATAAAGAAGTTAAAAGTTTTTCTTTATTTATCCCTTATTAAGCCCATTAGTGAATATAATGCACCTTTTGGTATGTGTCTCACAAAGCACCTAAATCAGCCAAAGATCTCAACATTTCCTCACCAAAAAGATTTCAGTTGTCAGTATACTTCACTACTCGGTAGACCTCTCTGTCTTCCCAGTTTCATACAGACTCCTGATGGGCGATCACTGCTCAGTTTTCCATGCTATGTATGACACAGCACTCTTTGAACATCTTCACCAAAACAGAACAAGTGGTAAAGAAAAGGTTTCCTATTAGAAGACCAAAGACGCATTCTACTGAATGCATCTTGGTCAAACTCAAAAGCCTGAAACAGCAAAATATCAAAGCAGCTTCTAAGCGAATTCTTTCCCAGGGAAAAAATTTGCTTGGCCACTTTGTTACTTTGCCATTTTCAGCACTGTAGTGCAGTCTCGGAGTTGGTATATTTAAGTAGGGGGTGTGTGGGGTGCACAGCCCCCCACTTAATGTAATGTTTAAAGTATGTTTTTTTGTTTTTAGTTGTTGTTGGAACAGCAATTTTTTTTCACTAGGAAAAAAAATGCTGTTCTGACAGTTCGAAATTGCAAGCTTTCGCTTTTTGAAGTGCTCGGTGATCTAATATAGACCCAAAGAAAATACTCGTTCTAGTGACCTAATCCTACACTATTAGATAAGAACCACCAGATGGCATGACAGATACTTAACCAAATATATCCCTAATTTCTGGACTGGATTGCCCTTACCATTCAAGGAGAGTATTTATTTATTTATTGAAATTTAATTACCAGGAAAGTTTGATTGGGTAGGACCCAATTTTCAGCAGATGCTCCGGGAGAAAAGTTCGAAAGTTTTAGAAAACATTTTAAGAACATTAATGTTATAGTCTTTAAAAATAATACTAAAAAACAACTACAGTTTAAATAATTATACCAAATTAGACATAATATGAAAACATTGGTTAAGAATAAATACAAGTTATATGACAATGATTTAATAGTTTGAAAAATTTTAGCCAGTTTATAGAGAAATTACAAGTAAAGTTGATATAATACAAACTGGAATTGCAATACATAGTGAGAGAAAAGCAGGCTTATGGTATATTAAGAGAGGAAGCCATGGGAGAGAAATTGATAGAAGTAAGGAGTGGAAGGGAGAGTAAGGAGGTGTAAGTTATGAATAGGTACTTGTTCATGTTTAGAGATAAGGAATATAGTTTATCCTAGTGTTGAGTCAAAACAGAGCCAACTTTTGGCTAGGAAGTCTTTCAGCACAGTTTTGAAGGATGGGAGTGAGGGAACAGATCTAATGGATAGAAATATGGAGTACCAGGCCTTAGTAACATGGTATGAGTGCAAGCAATGCCCCAGCAGATCTGACAGGTTTGGAGACAGACAGGAGTGATTGTTCATTGGATCATAAAGACCGACTAGGAACATAGTTCTGTAGAATGTTATTTAGTGCTGGACATGCAGATGGATACTGGATAAGTTTATAGGTGCAAGAAGCCGTATATGTTAGGTGGTGAGGTAGTTCTAATCAATTTAGGCTTTTTAGTGCTATACAGTGATGGGTTCACAAAGAAGTCTTTGCTGCAAATTTAGCAACTTTGCTATTGCATTGTTTGCGATGCCTGAAGGTTAGCAAGGATGTGACCATCATAAAGAAGTGTGAGGAGGAGATAAGTTGTGGCAAGTGTAGCTTTAATAGTGTAATTTATTTTATTTTATTTTATTTTACATTTGTTAACCGGGGGTGTCTGACTGAGCCGAAAAGGCCCTTTTTCAGCAGAGGCCGGGGAGAAAAGCTCCACAAAGAAAAATTACAGACACATTTAGTTATTTAGACATGATCAGTATACACACAAATTACAAGAGGCATGTTTTTACAGTGGTATGCGGCACATAAACAGTTACAGTGGAGAGAACAAACAAAAAAATATTAATTTTAAAAATAAAGGTAATTAATAGATTTGTGGTGTACAGCTGAAATTTGGAACATAGGTAGAATACATATATAGTACACAGGTACAGTACATACATTGTAGATTAGCCAGTGTTTGTGAGTAAGATTGAAAACTATTATCAAGTGCTCTAGATTTTGTATGTATATGTTATCCACTTTCACTAGCCTGGGGAGCAATAATGGCACTGCCAACTTTGCTTGATATGTTGCCTGATGAGGTCTTTAAAGGAGGCTTTGGATGATGTGTTTTGAATGCTAGTAGGGACAGAGTTCCATTTTTTAGCCACTGAACTACTATATAGTGCATCTCCAAAGCTATTGTAGCTGTTGGTGACTTCTAGTAGTAGTTTGCTTGATGATCTAAGAGGCCTTTTGGCTGAGTAATGTTGTACTAGGTTTTTGAGAGCAGGACACTTATTGGGGAGGTAATAGATAGAATGACAGAGGCAGAGCTGATTGTAGGTTAGGAGGTTGGGCAGTTCAAGCCAGTGGAGCTGTCTCAAAGCAGTACAGTGATGAGTTCTATATGAGCAATTTGCAGCAAAGTGGGCAATTCTGTTAATAGCAGGCTTCCATTTTGCTTAGTTCAGTTTTGTTGAGATTAGTCAGAATGGGAGATGCATAGAGTAGGATGGATAGAAGTTGGGAGCGAGCAACGGCTGATCTTGTGTTGTTGGTAAGAAATGGTTTGATACAGAGTGACCCCAGTTTGGCATGTACTGTTTTAATAGTTAAGTTGAGATGACTATCAAATTTTAGGTGGGAGTCTATGGTTATTCCCAATAGCTTAGCCTGTGCCACTGGAGCAATTGGAGTAGCATTTGTGGAGTATATAGTGAATTGACTGTTAGTGTTTTTGTTAGAACTGGTTATAATCATAAGCTGAGTTTTCTTTGGATTGAGGATAAGTTGGGCTTTGGTAAGGTAGTTTTCAATGTCAGAGAACGCTAGTTGAGTTGTTTGCAGGAGGGTGGGAATGTTTTGTGCAGCACAGATTAAGGTAGTGTCATCTGCATACTGAATTATAGATGCATGCTGTGTGGAGGTATGGAGGTCATTTGTGAAGGCTGTGAATAGTAGTGGTCCTAAGATAGAACCCTGTGGGACTCCTATAGTTATGGGCAGCTGAGGAGAGAGAGAATTTTCCCATTTCACAGCTTGGTACCTGTCAGTTAAGTAGCTTTGAAACCAGGTAAGAGTGGAATTTGATAGATGATATTGATTTAGTTTGTTTATCAGGATTTGGTGTGAGACTGTGTCAAATACTTTGGACATATCCAAAAAAAGAGTTGACACTTGTAGGCCTTCATTTTTGAGGCAGTTTACTGTGACTGTGAAGCGGAGGAGGGCTGTAGTGGTACTAGCAGAGGAGGGCTGTAGTGGTACTGTGAGGTACTTTCATGAGAAAGGATTCAGCTCTATAAAGCATACCTAGTTTTTGATGAGTCTTTCTTATGAAAGTTTGTATATGCAGGTTGAATTTAAGATAGTTGTCCCCTAACAACTTTTAAAACCTTTCAGAATGTCTGGATGGGTGAGTTCAATTTTTATGAGAGATACATGTTGAAACTCTACTTAATGAGAGACCCTGCTTATATCCTACTAGTGATGGATGATGTGTGTCTTGATCTTTGACTATAAGTATAGTAAGAACCTATGAACCTATAAACCAATGTGTAGCTACCACTGTATGTGTACAATATGCATGCACTAATATCTTCTCTTTTTAAGAGTCTATACATCAGTGTGTAGCTACCATTGTATGTATGCCATAAGTGTGTAGTAATGTCTTTTCTTTTTTCAGTCTTTGACTGGTCCACTTGTAGTGCAGGGTTTGAAGCAGTGGTGCTCACTGTTCACCACAATCAGAGTTGGCTGATATTTCTGGTGCTTGCTCACCACTGATGACCAGCTGTCCCTCTCTATGAAGGGTTAGAGTTTAGCTTGCTGAAGATGACTTAAAGGGATCACTGGTAGACTACGTATCCAGTTCACAGGAGAGGATCAGAGGATCTTCTTCTGACAGTGGCATGACATGTTTCTCATCACCTCCCAGAATCAGTTGTGGAGGCTGCTGTCATCTGATATGCAACAACAGCTAGTGGTCTACTTCAGCTTGGTAGGGTGCCTCCTGGAATAAATGGTCAAGTCATGTGATAGGCACACCTTTACCATCAGACCATTAGAAGTACAGAATGTCCATGATGTCGGTCATAAAAGTGACTAGTGGCTATTGTTGCCATCTGGGCTTGTTAGGGCCCCTGGCAATGATCCCTCCTTTCCCCATTCAGGTATCCCCCTTCTTACTGTGTCCTTCACCGTACCTTGTTCATTGTCCAACACACCCCATTGCTAGTTGTCCACACACTGTTAGTCTCTGTCCATCTGATTTTGTCCCCACCTATTGTATGTGTGCCACTTTTCTCAGTCTATCTGTCAGCATTTTATGTCTGTCTGTCTGGCTGGCCCTGCTACCTTCCCTTCTCCCTCTATTTAGGTTCATAGGTTCATAGGCATTTACTAGGCTAATGACCACAAGGGCCTTTTTAAACCTAGCCATGCATCCCAAATCTCTGACAAGTTCTGATACCCTTGATAAGTGTAAGCCTGGGCCTGGGAGATGAACCATTTACAGGCTACCTGCATCCATTAGAGACATAGGTGCCAAACCAGGGATGAATTTTCAGTTTCCCATCCAGTCATCCAAGTTGCACTTGAATTGGGTTTTCGGAGGAACTCTGCTTCATAGGTTGATAGGTTCATAGGTTCATACTAGGCTATCTGCCCAAGGGCATTTATAAGCCTAGCCCATAGTTATGTGGCTTTCGCCACCCCTTTAGTTTGAATAAAAACTATGCCTATCATTTTTCTGTGCCTCTGTCAAGCAGTGACACTGAAGTAATCCCT
This sequence comes from Protopterus annectens, assembly GCF_019279795.1. Lineage (NCBI taxonomy): Eukaryota > Metazoa > Chordata > Ceratodontiformes > Protopteridae > Protopterus > Protopterus annectens. The sequence continues at coordinate 596,443,203 of NC_056734.1, read as the reverse complement.
GGGGTATATCTGCGATCTCCCATCCATTGGTCAAGATTCCTCTTGAACAAGGCCAGCGAGGTGCTCTGCCTCACATGTACCGGGATTTTGTTCCACAGCATAGGGAGTCTCTGGGTGATGAATCTGTCCCTCCAGCACGTTCTATTTATAACCGTGTCAAGGTTTAAGTCTCCGCCCTTGTGGTTCTGAGGGATCTAGATTTTTGAGGTGAAGCATATTCATCAAATCTGGGTTTGACATGGCCTTATATGTCAGGCACAGGTCACCTCTGAGCAAGCGGTATGAGACTGAATAAAGCTGGAGTTCTTTCAGTCGGGCAGCATAAGACATATTTTTGAGACCCTTTATCCTTTTGGTGAGGAACTTTTGGGGCCTTTCAAGCTGCATCAGGTGTCTGGTCAGATACATTCCGAACGGGGCATTGTACTCAATCATAGGTCTAATGAGTGATGAGTACACGCGGACGATGACCTCCCTTGATCTAGATGTGAATCCCTTCATGATCAGGTGGGCGATATAGAAGGTTTTCCTAACTACTTTAGCAACATGAGTGTCAAACGAAAGACTACTGTCAACTTGGGTCCCCAGATCCCTGATGACTTTTTCTGTGCTCAGTGGATTGTCACCTATATGGTAGCTAGGGGTAACCTTGTTTTTCCCGAAGGGTATGACTATGCATTTTTGGCGTTTAACTTCAGGCCATGGCTCTGGCACCAGTTATCCGTTTCTGTGAGGCCCTTCTGGAGGATATCTGTGTCAGATGTGTTTTCGACTATGGCCCAGTTTGCAGTCATCTGCAAACTTTGTCAGCCATAACCCTCCTGTGTTTGCTTGTACTTCAGAAAAGTAGATGCCAAACAAGAGTGGACCCAGGACTGAGCCCTGTGGGACACCACTTGTGACAGGCTTTGAGTCTGACATGGCTCCAGCAACTCTGACCCTGTGGGTTCTGTCGCTTAGCCAGTTTGCAACCCATCTTGTGATGTATGGGTTTACATTCAAGCTGATGAGTTTTTCGATGATACCTGAGTGGGGTATTGTGTCAAGGCCTTTGCCAGGTCGAGGTAGGCTGTATGGACTGCCTTTCCTCATCAATGGCCTTGGTGACTGTCTCAAAAAGTCAACCAAGTTTAAGAGGCAGGATCTGCCTTTGACAAAGCCAAACTGGGTTGGATCCAAAGTCTGCAAGTTCCTATGTCTTTATTTATGAGTTCCATTATGATCCTCTCCATGGCTTTGCAGATAAGGCTTGTCAAGCTAATGGGTGGTAATTTCCAGGGTCTGTGGAGGCACCGCCCTTATGAAGTGGGACCACAGTGGCCGGCGCCACTCCTTGGGTGCGGATGCTGAGGGGAGGCTAAGATTAAACAGCTGTCCTAACTGTGGGTTTAATTCCTCGTTGAGTTCATGAAGCACACAGCCGGGGACACCATCCGGTCCCATGGATGCTGTGTCTTTTGCCTCAGCCAGGGCAGTTCTCACCTCGGCCTTGGAGATGTTTGGGGGCTACAATCCTCTGGAATAGATATCTCTCCTTTGGGGAGGGGGAGAAGTTTGCACTGAACCTGTCAGCCAGTATGTTAGCAATGTGTGTAGGTTCAGTAATTTTCACATCATTTTGCACTAATTCTGAGCATATCTGGGAGTTTCCTCCTAGGTTTCTAACATAGCTAAAGAAGGCCTTATGATTGTCTTTAGAGTCCTTGGCGATTTTTCTCTCAAAATTTGCCTTGGATGATTTTGTGAGAGCTCTTAGTTTTTTACTTATAATGATCAAAGGTGTCTTACCTTTCAAGGATATTGCTCTATCTTGTAGTAGCTTCCTCCTTTTGTTGTAGAGCTTGTTTATGGCTGGGGTCCACCAGACTGGATGCTTGCCTTTGGTACAGAGAGTCTTAGTTTTGTTTGGGATTGCCTGATCCATGCAGTCCTGTAGGTGCTGGTAGAAGGCATTTGTAAGTGATTCAGCGGTTTGAGTAATGTTTACCACTGGCTCAGGGGCCTTAAAGGAGACCACACTAGTTTTTAGAAGTGTGAAATCGGCTTTTGAGAAGTTTTTCACTGTGGTCTTTTTGTTTCAGGTGGGGTGGGATGAGGACCTCCAGCGAGATTAGTTTATGATCTGATCTCACCAGTGAGGGTATACTTCGGTGTTGAACATTTTGATCCCATGTTCGTGATGATGAGATCAAGTATGTTTTCACCTCTTGTGGGGATGGTGACTAGTTGTTCCATGGCATTTGAGTTTATGAACTCCAGGAATCTTTGGGTTAGAGTGTTCGGGCTTGAGTAGTGTTCCCAGTCTATATTAGGGTAGTTGAAGTCACCTAGTATGATGGTGTTTGGAGATACATTTATCCCTCCAATGTTTTCAGGAAGGCCATGTGAGGTTCCTGAGTTTGAGAGGGTGGCCTGTAACATGCTACAAATTGCAGAGCAGTCTTGCCTATGGTTAATTGCACCTGGATGGTCTCCGATGCATCGTGCGTTGCCACCAACCTTGAGGTGTGGGTGTCCTTTATGAATATGGACACCCCCTCCTTCTTGGTGTTGTCCGGATTTTGGGGCCGAACATGATATGAGGTGAAACCTGTTAGTGCTGGGGTGCTCTCAGGAGCCTTGAACCAGGTTTCTGTCACAGCACAGACATCGATGTTCTCCATATTGAGAAGGGCCTCGAGTCGTGCATCTTGAGATTGAGACTTCTGGCATTGAGCAGCATTACCCTTAGTTTTTTCCTTTTTGTGTTCTAGGGTGGTAGGTTTAGAATTTGAGCCTTGCCTAAAAAGGCACTATGGGGTGGCAAGAGCCTTTGCCAATATCCGGAAGCCCAGGGTGACAGGTGCAAGCCGTCCCTTGAAGCAGCGTGGCTTGTCCAGCATGTCATCCCAGGCAGACAGACATTGGATCCCCTTTGAATGACACCAGAATTTAAGCCAATTATTAAAGCTGATCATCTAATCACTGTATTGTGGCATCATTCTATGTGAAGGTAGGATACTGCTCAAGGTCAGGGTCATACCTGCCTGGGCTACATAATCAGAGAGCTCCTCGACGTCCCTTTTCATGTAGTCCAAGGAGGTACGTCTCAGGTCGTTGACACCAGCGTGGACAATGACTGAGTCGTATTTGTACCTGCTGTTGAGAGACCTGAGTGCTTGCGTTATGTGGTGGATTCTAGCACCCGACAGGCAGCTTACTGTGACCTTCTCCTTACTCAGTCTGGTGAGCGGGACGTCAGTGTGTCTGACTATGGAATCACCAATGACAAGTGTGTCTGGCATTTTGTTTGGCCTTAAGGGCTGTGACTGTTTGACACTCTGACTGTGTGGTCTATGTGTTGCATGTGTTGGGTCGTGAGGTGGTAGTTGTTTGGGTGTCTGCTTTGGTGGCCTCTGCTGTTTTGGTAAATTTTTGACCAGAGCCTCCGAGTATGTCTTTGTGTGAGTATGTGTATGATTTGAAGTTGTGATGGTACCATGTGTGACTGGGTATGTATTGTGTGTGGTTGCCTTCTCCTCCTGTCTGGTCTTGCCAGTCCTATGTTGAGAGAGCTCAGCCTCCAGTTTGGCCATATAGTTGCATCTCTCGCATGTATTTGTGTTTTGTGGGAGAAGGAGAGGATTGTCTGTGTACATGAGGCAATTGTAACATTGCCTCAATATTCCCAGGTTCACCAGTTGAGCTGGAGAGGACACTAGCAACTGATCCCTCGACATACTAGAAGTAGTAGATAAAGAACTTTCAAAGGACTCGGGGAAGTGGGTTTTGGGCTGGTGGGGTACTATCTATAATAAGAGTGCTTTATCAAGGTGCAAGTACTGTAGGAGTAAGTGCTAGGCTTTACAGATAGAGAATAGTCTACTTGGGAATCAAGTAGAGATGAACTTTTCAGTTATAGGATATGCTGGTTAGATCAGCAGTACAGTTTAGCGTGTTTTATAGCAGGGGGCTGAAGGGAGCTAGGAATTGGCCCAAAACGACCAATGGACTACTAGTTTCTGGCTGAAACTTCACCAAATCGGACAAAAAGGCCGCTCAGTGCTTCCCACTCCCACTGGTAAGCAAAGAAACTTCCTCCTTCCTAATAAGGCAATGGATCAGTAACAGGAACTAAAAACAAAGCCCAGGGATCAGCAACTCTGAAACTGGACTACTCTAGTTCAGTAAAGTGGGAAAACAAGAGATTTTATTGTTTTATTAGAGAGATAAGGAAAAAAACAGACAGTAAATGCTATAAATGCTGTAAATCGGCTAAGCACTTTAGTGTGTAGCCTACAGAAACAATTTGCAACAATTAGTAACTTAAAGTGCAATAAACAGTGTAAAATGCAGAAATCACTTAAAGTAGCAGTAAAACAGGCGAAATGCAGTCGCTAGCTTAATAACAGTGGGAAAGCCACAAAAAATACTTATATCTGGTAGAAAGTCACTCTTTTAGCTCTCTGCTGCTTGGATCACTCTGCAGGCCACCACGAGGATCTGTGCAGAGTTGGTACAAGCTGGAAAACACGTGTTTAGCGTGTTTTATAGCAGGGGGCTGAAAGGAGCTAGGAATTGGCCCAAAACGACCAATAGACTACTAGTTTCTGGCTGAAACTTCACCAATTTGGACAAAAAGGGCCGATAGACAGGGTAGTCTCTGGGATACATACCTATCTCTCCAGCAGGTCATATTTATATCACAGGCAAAGTTTAAGTCTTTAGAACAGGTAATTCTGGTTCTGTTTGTTTTGTGGATTTGCAGGAGGTCCATCAGGGTGGGGTCTGACAATGCCCTGTATGCTAAGCATTGATCTCCCCTCAAAAGCCTGTAGGAGATAGAATACAGGGATAGAGCCTTGAGGCAGCCTGTATAGGACATTTTACTTATGCCCTGTATTCTTTTACTGAGGAACCTCTGTGGATGTTCCAGTTGTTGGATATGCCTGGTTAGGTACATACCAAAGGGGGCATTGTACTCAATGATAGGTCTGATGAATGCTGAATACTATGGAACAATGACTTCCTTGGATTTATATGCCATACCTTTATTTATAAGTTGTGCAAAATAGAATGATTTCTTCACCACTGTAGACAGGTGATGGTCAAAGGCTAGATTATTATTCAATGTGTGTCCCTAAGTCCCCGACTACTGGAGCAACTCTAAGGGGTGTGTTGTTAATATGATAGTTACCAGGGGTGGATGACTTCCAAAAGGATACTATTATACATTTCTTGGCATTTAGTTTTAATCCATGGCTCTGACACCAGTCATTTGTATGTGTCAGCCCCTCCTGGAGAACATTTGTGTCAGTGTGAGATTCAGTGACAGCTCCTAATTTGCAATCATCTGCAAATGTAGTCAGCCAGAGACCACTGACATTGGTCTTGACATCTGTGAAGTAAATGCTGAAAAAGAGCAGTCCAAGGACTGATCCGTCAGGGACTCCACTTGTGACTGGCCTCTTTGTAGAGGTAGACTCCCCTAGTCTAACTTCCTGGGTCCTGTCTGTGAGCCAGATGGCTATCCACTGGGTGACATTTTCCAACCATTCTTTTCTACCTACACCACCGACCATTCTTCATCAAGTATCAATAATGGGGTTGTCTATTCCCTCCCCCCAAAAAAAATTGCATTTCCTCCTCCCAGCTCTCATGTGTTATGATTAACCTTGTGTGTTTCCTCGGCTTACTATAATTCAATTTCCTATTTTACCTTTTCTTCTGAATTTAAATAAGTTTTGCTGTTATGGCCTTCTGCAAGGAATCTGAAGTGGTAACTATGTAATGCTTCATTGGGTGCATGGGCATACATGAACTCTGCCATCCTTACCTACCTTGCCAGTAACATCAGTCACATCAGCTACATGCCTGTGTGTTGCACCAATCATTTTTTATACCAGAGTAATGCCATCCTCCCCATGACATATTCCTTTCCAGTTTACTATGTACTTATTTACTCTATATCTCAGTGTTGTGCTGACTCGTATTACATATCTGAACTCATTTGATCCATGTCACACTACCGTCTCCAAGCCATTTATTGCTGTGCAAGTGCACAATGCTTGTCCAGGAATAGCAGCCACAAATACTGATTTTTCATTTTACTGAAAAATACTGGACAATTCTAAATTGTAAACTGGCTGAGTAATGGACAGATCATAAGATTTAGTGAAATTTGGCATTTTAGGTCAGAGCATATTTTCATCAAAATTTCTGTTTATTCTTATAGTCATCTCCTGCAAGCCTGTCAGTTTGTTTCACTAAGTGCTTTGTAGTGAGAATATGCTTTCATTTTTGCATATACACAGATAGACTAAAGCATTTTATTGGAACCAGAGCAATAACAGGCAATTATATTTAATTCATTTAGAAAGACAAACTAAAAAATTATACTGGAACCATAACAATGACTCCAAATTGCTCTGAACATTCCTGGGCAAACCATACTGGAACCTGAAGACAATAATACTAGCAGTACACCAGATCTGTATTAAGCAAAGCACAGCACAGTGTTAACATGTAGAACAGGGAATAAAACTCACACTATTTTCGTGTTTAGGTAAATACTAGATTATATGTATTATCTTGAAATGGACTTATGAGATATGTATTAACATACAGGTTGTCAACAACATCTATGAACTGTATCCGCACATTTTTATTTACATTCAAATTCCAAACATCTGATTGTTTATTCATTCTGAGAAGGTGTAAAGAAGTTTTAAAAAATCATACAGAAACCTTTTGTACATGTTTGATTATTTTGTTGTTCTTAATAATTATTTCACAAATGGAGTAATTCCCTTCTGGGTCATACCTTCCCTTGATCTGATTCAGACTATCCTGTAACAGACCATTAGTATATATATTTTTTTCAAATATATTTTTTATTGAATTTTTCAAACTTTTCAAACATACAAAGGAAAAACTGTAAGTCATTGCGGGAAGCAGTAAAGTATAGGTATATATATGTAACAGTTAGTGCAAAAACTATGCATTTAGAACACAGCAGTTATCTTACAGGGAAGCTTACATCTTAGAGACCAATATAACCAGTAAAGACCCCCAATAACTTATTACAGTCAAAGTCTAGGGATAGAAATGGAAAGTGGCTTGGAAGGAAGAATATATGACTGTCTTAAGAAGAAAGAAAACCATAAAAAACAACTATTTACACCATGTACTTCTATTTATACCATATTTACAACATGGATGCCAGAGGATAACAAAATGATATAACAAAATATTTTGTAAAATCAAAAGTTACCGTGTGATGGTAACAATGTCTAATGGTTATAGGGCCAGAAATGATACTGATGGAGGTTTTCCTGGAATGTAGTGTTAGAGACCCACATTTTGGAAGATTATTTAGTTTGGATTAGGTCAAAAAGTCTACACCAGTAATTCTGAAAATATTCTTTTTTCTTTTTGTTATTATTGCATAACTTATGTGCAAATATATATTTGATTGCCATTGATTTAAAGTTTTCCCAAGCTATTGTTGAGGGATTGACCCAGTTCTTGGCTATAAAATATTTGAGAAGGGCACAGGCTGTAACACAGATGTGGCGATGGATACCCTTAAGAGATTTAGGAATAATATTTAAAATCATAGTTTGCCAAGAGAATGTGGCTTTTTCATATCCCATTTTTTCCAACTGAGTTCTGAGAGAACACCAACGTTTGTAAATATTCTTACAGCTCCAAAAGATGTGAAGTATATCTACATGTGGGAGGGAACAGAACGGACAGGTTAGGTTTTTATTGTAGCCGAATTTCAGTAAGACTGCTGGGGTATAGTAGGAATTGTTGTTTATCATAAGCTGAGTGTAAATTATGTTTTTGAAGGGGGTTAAATTCAGGGTATTATTGATTGCTTTGCACTTAGACTCCATAGAAATTTCTCCTTGTATACCGTCCCAATATTTGGAAAATAGAAGTGAATGATTATACTTAATGCTTGACACAAGTTTATAGGTATTCAAAATCATTTTGTTCTGTAGGGAAAGTGATTTAATGATAGATTGTGATAATATAATGTCTTGCTCCTTCACTCTATAGTTAGAGAATTTTTGTTTTATAAGTGAGCTAATTTGCCTTAAGATAGGATCATATTTGTTAGGAGCAACAAATAAAGCTTTGACCTCGGCAACATTTTTAGAGTTATAGAAGTGCCAAACTATGGCTTTCTTAACAAAAGGGAATTTTGTTAGATTGATCATTTTATTATTGATTTTTAAGTTAGGGTTTAGGTGAATAGGTTGGAGAATGGGAATAGTATTATGTAAATTTAAGGAGGTCATCAGAGTTTGAAAGATGCAAATTTTGTTCTTTAGTATAGGCAAGATCTTGAACTTGTAGTCACCATCAGGTGTAAGAAAAGGGATAGCATATGGATTGAGTTTTAATGAATATATATAGTTGCACCAGCTTTTGATCCAGGTTGGGTACCAAGTTTCAGCAGAGGGGTCATAGCAGACTATTTGAATTAGACAGCTAGCATTAATGATGTCATAATATAAATTAAAATTCAGGAGACTTAAACCGCCTTTGTTCTTTGGGGTAATTAGATTCCTGTATGATATTCTAGCTGACTTAGGGAACCATAAAAACTTTGAGATTGTGGTTTCCATTTTTCTGAAAAAAATTTTTGGAATGTTTAAGAAGATGGAGTTAAGATGAAAAAGGATTCTAGGCAAAATATTCATTTTAATGATAGCAGATTTTGATAGCAAAGAAAGATTGATGTTTTTCCATCTAGTTAGATCATTATTTATCTGATCCCAGACTCTATATAGACTTGTTTTTATTAGTTCTTGGTGAGGGTGTGTGAAATTTATTCCTAGATATTTAATTGTATATTTGAGAGGAATGTCAGACAGGGGGAAGTAATATTCTAAATGGTTTGCAGGATTTAATGGAAAAATAGATGATTTAGCAGGGTTTAATTTATAATTAGCAGCCTCAGCAAAAAGATTAATAGAATTTTGAATGTTATAAAGATCGGTGTTGGGAAGCTCAAAATAGATGTTTAGGTCATCTGCAAATGCAGAATAATTTATATCAATGTTGTAGACTTTTGGGATATGGTGATAAGTCTTTTGTTTAACCCAGAGAAGGAAAGGTTCCAGATATAAATTAAAAAGATAAGGTGAGAGTGGGCAACCCTGCCTAGTGCTATTGGCAATTTTAATAGGGTGTGATAAAGTTTTATTTATATACAGGGAAGTAGAGGCATTGTTATAAAGCATCTTAATAGTGTTGATAATCAGATCAGGAAAGTTACAGAATTTCATGGTTAGGTAAAGGAAGTTTAGGTCAACGTTATCAAAGGCTTTGGTAGCATCAAGGGTGAGTGCATAACACGGGTGGTTATCACTTTTTAGAAACAACATTAATGTGTTTAAGGTAAGAGTATTGTCACACAACTGCCTCTATTTCATAAATCCCAGCTGTTCAGGAGAAATGACTGTAGCTATAAATTTCTGAATTCTATTAGCAAAAATGGTAGATAAGATTTTGATGTCAACATTAATAAGGGTGATGGGCCTATAGCAGAGAGGGTTGGACTTGTCAGAGTTTGGTTTTGGGATGAATATTGTTTTCGAATTGTTCATATACTTATCAGTAATCCCTTTCGAGATGATATAATTATACATAGCAAGGAGAGTTTTAGAAAGGTGATGACTAAAAGTTTTATAAAATTCTCCTGTAAAGCCATCAGGAACTGGCGCCTTATTTGGTTTAAGCTTTTTAATAGCTAGCATTATTTCATTCAGTGTTATGGGGCTGTTTAGAAGGGTGTTTTACGCGAAGGATAATTTTGGAACAGATAGCTCATTTAGGAATTTTTTGTGCATTTCATTTGGGGTCTGGTTTTGGGGATTATAGATTTCAGTGAAGATATTTACAAAAGAGTTAACAATATCTTCATTACTGTATAAGTTTTTCCCTTTGTATTTTATTTCATTAATATAGTTTGGTCCCTCTTTGATGTTTATGAGTCCAGCTAGTGTTCTGGAGGGGTTTGGGCCCATTCCAAATATCTGTGAAGGAGTTTGAGTTCTACCAAGGATTGATTTTGTAAGTGAAATGAGTAAATTTTTTTTTGTATCACATGTAATTTCTTTTCCAGTTCAGGAGAAAAATCCTTTTGTAGTTGTGCATCAATCATCTTTTGCTCATTGTTGAGGTTATTGATGTACAATTTCTCTTTTTTTTTTATAATAAGATGATTTTTGTATGAGTATTCCTGTGATGACCGCTTTGGTTGTAGCCCATTGGATATCTAAGGGGATGGTGGATAAACAAGATTCTGCATCAAATTGTTTCAGATAATCATTAATTTCCTGCAGAGCATCTTCTTTTTTAAGAAAGTTACTGTTTAGTGACCAAGTGAGACTACTACCATTGCGATTCAGGTGGTGAGTGGGATTAATACAAAGTGAGACATTCAAGTGGTCGGATATACATCTAGCCTCAAGGGCAAAGTTTGTAATGTTGTTTGAAAAGATATCAGAGACCAAAAAATAATCAATTCTGGACCAGACTTTATGCAAAGCCAAATAAAATGTGAACTTATTTAGCTCTCTGTCATGGTCAAATATTAAAAAAGGGTCAGCTATGTTGAAGCTATTTATCAAATCCTGAATAGATGCATTTACTTGCAAGGGCTGTTTCCTGTTTTTATTTGAACTATCATTCAAGGGGTCCATGAGTGCATTCCAGTCACCACCAATAATGAAAAGATGATTAGGAAATTGAAGTAGTAGATTATGTATTTCACAGAAGAATAGGTGCTGGTTTGTACAAGGGCTATATAGGTTTAAGAAAAGTAAAGGGGATTTTACCTGAGGGTATGAGCAGGAAAATAAACACCATCTACCATTCGGGTCAAATTTAGTATTTAGCACTTCACCAGGAAAGGATTTTTTAATTATTATTACAGTGCCTTTTGATGCAAGACTATTCCCTGCTGATATCACAATTTTAATCCAATTTCTTTTTTTAATATTATCCCATTGAACATTTGTCATATGGGTCTCCTGTAAAAAGACAATGTTGGATTTATCCTGAAAAAACAGGTGCATAACTAGTTTCTTTTTATTGATTTCTTGAAGCCCATTTACATTCCAGGAATTCACACTAATCATCATAATTAGATTCAAAATGTAGATATATGCTAGGATAAACTAAGAAAAAAGCTCTACCAGAGACGATGCAATTAATAAACACATTTTTTGTATATGACAGAAAGTGTAATGTGGTAGTAAATCATATTCTGGCATCCATGCTCCTTACCATAAACCCCGTGCCTACCCACCTGTCTCCCTGAGTCATTTTTGAAAAAGTTTTAGATAGATAAGTGATCTGTTTTTTAAATATTTTCCCTTATGAAGAATAATACAAGAACAGAGCAGGGAGACATATAAACTAACATCAATAGTCCAAGCGCCAACAAACATTGGACAACTACACCATCATGCCACTCCCAAAAATGTTAAGGAATATTGAAAAACATATGTACATAGAATGGACAGTTAAAGGCAAAGTGACGTTCGAGTTAGGAGTTAAAGGAGATAAAACAATACCACCATAAGAACATAATACATACAGCATTTTGTTTAGATTATTGACCTCAAAAATTTTCATGCAAATAGGCAAGTGAGGTTGGAGTAATATAGACAATAAAAGTTAATAAGCAATTGAAACCAACACAATTTATTACCAGAGCTATTAATAACCATTACAGCAGATAGTAACACAGGTTCTATTTATAACTGGCATAGCAGTAAGTGCCATCATAACCTAATACTATGTTTTGGTCTCCTGTCAGGAGAAGGGACAGTCAACTTAGATAAGCTCTAACTGAGCATACTGCTCTAAAGGGAGGTTAATGAAGGGGTAATTATAACAAGAAAAAATTACAGGTTAAATATATACGTCAACAAACAGAATAGCTCTGAGTAATGTAAATACATTTTTTACCTATCTAGATATCTAGCTGGGTTTACTAAATATGCATTACACACAAAATTACATAACAATAGGATTAAAGAAGGAAAGACAGAAACAAGAGCATTAATTGACAACCTAAGCAGATGATTGGATTTTCACTAAATACAGTTCACAATAAACTACATAACTCACATACCATCACTAACCAATAAAAACACAATTTAGCCAGCCTTTTTAGCAAGCAAGCAAGTTTTAGCAAGCCGGCTAATTAAACCAAGCACAAGCATACAGCATATCAAGCTCACTAGCTCTGTAGATCCACCTTCATTGAGAGAAAGAACAAGCCATCCATATCTTGCACTTTCAGTATAGAATTAAAACATCATGATTCATGAATCGTGATTGAATCATGGTGAAAGAAGTCAAAATGCTAATTTGTGTTACCATGCAACAACAGATAAATTTCATACTTGAAGACATATTTTCAGTAAAGGTAGCACAGCTGTGAAGCAGACTAATGGATTGCTAAACAAGCAATTGTCTTTAACTGTCTTTAAATAACTTTTGACAATTGCATAGGCTTTTTATTTTACTCACAGAGTCTGAGTTTGTATCACAAACACTTTCACAATGAGCACTTCAACACACAACTAAATACTAAATAGAAAACTAAATGTGAACACATAAAATATTGTTTTTGAAAAACTGAAAGGCACATAAAAGCATGTCTGAAGTATGGCATTGTAGATTTGCAACATGACCAGCAGATGGCAGCTACTATACAGTTTGATATGAAAGACTTCTGACAAAGTGATGTATTTGTATTGCTAGAAAAAACCTATATTGTAATACATTCATTACTTAAACATAAGATTAGGCTGCTGAATTACCCTGACCAGAGTCATTTATAGCCCATTTAAATTACCCCCATCCTGAAGTGTCCAGAAAGTGTTGTTTTAGATCCATTTCTTCTTCCCTAAGCTCTAATTCATGATATTAGCATTCCCAGAAATGCACTGCTTCTTCTTCTGTTGTGACCTCCGACCTCGTGATGTCATCGACTGATGTTCCTGATGCATTCTGGGTAATGAGATGTTGAAACGGCCCTGGGAGCTTAGGGAACCCTTGTCGAGCTCTAAATAAGGCCTCAACAGGCCACAGGGTGCCTCGTGCACTGATACAAATGGGCCAACATATTGCTGAAGAGCTAGAAAGGAAAATAAAACAAAAAAAAGCCAGGACATCCAGATGATGGTAAAAATAAGCTGGGAAGATGACAGGGTAAGTTAGAATCAGTTAGCAGTGTTAGAAAGCCAGCAGAGATAGGTTTTTATAGGTGTAATCCTCTTGGTTATACTATTTGTTAGTCTTAACAGTAATTCATAGCTTTTAAGCATATACTGTATTATCTTGATTATATTATTTTACTAGCTTTAACAGTATAGCCAGTTAAGTTAGTAGTTCCTTGAAAGCTTGCATAAAGACTTGTTTTGCTTCATCTGCAGAGTGTATTAGGAACTTCTGATCCCCATAGCTGAAGGAGAGGATGGCTGGGTATTTCATCTGGAAGCGTAATTTTTTTTTGATTAACAAAGCACAAAAAGGAACTAGAGCTTGTCTTTGAGCCTTAATGGGCTGGGGTAAATCCTGTGCTATTGTAATCCTGTGACGTCTCCATGAAATGTTACTTTTCTTTTTTGCAGCCATGAGGAGTGTGGTAACATGTGCAGCATTTAGTAGCCTTGCATAAATCTGCCTAGGAACACCCTCATCTTGTGATCTTTGTAATTCTCTATGAGCTCTTTCAATAATGATTTCTTTAGCTAAGATATTATTTTCAGTAATGTGTTCAAAAATCTCCGTTAGTATGACTGGTAGTTGTACTTGGTCAAACTTTTCTGGGATGCCACGTATTAGAATGTTGTTTCTCCTACTGCATGCTTCTAAGTCTATTATTTTTTGCTGTAAGTCACTAATAATTTTGTCATTTGTATTTACCTCGGTTTGTAAATCTTGTATTTGCTTTGAATTCTCCTCAGTTTTCTTGTCAATAAGATTAATTCTGGATGTAATTTGGTCTAGATTAGAACCAAATGAATTTAATTTGTCTGAGAATAATTTGAAATCTTCATGCAAGGGCTGTAATGCTGTTTTAAGGTCATCTAGTGAAAGAACAGACTCGCCTTTAGATTTAGCAGCTCCTTTATTTGAATCCTGTGTTGATTTATTTATTATCTGCCTCTTAGCTGTTACATCCTTTTCAGGTGACATTAGAGAAGATAGTTTGGTTTTAGAAGTTATAGCATCCATGGATTCCTGTTGGTTAGCCATCACTGAGTGAATTAAAGTGTAGGTTTAGGCCACAAGGGAGTGACTTAAAGAATTCTCCTTTTAGACCAAAATGTTGCTATAGGCCTTTTCCATGAAGTGTAGTTTAGAAGAAATACTCCTTTTCTGTTCAATTCGGTGCCAGATGCAGGTTTTTTTTGAGCGGATAGATTTGGTTGATACAGGAGCAGCAGAACGTGTGTGTTCAGTGCTCGGCGGCCATCTTGAATCAAACCACCATTACTATATTGTACACTGGAATATATGCCATATCAATGGTGTAAGGATTTTAAAGCAGATTTCCTTGTCTTTCAGAGTAAACCCTTAGCTACTGAAATTATAGAAATATCCAAAAAAAGGGGAAAATGCTGAATATTATGATTGAGTCATGGAATATTATTATTTCTATATCATTTCCAAAGAAAACACCAGCCAAATAACCAGTTTAATTGAACTATTTTTACAATGCAGTGTTCAGGCACAATGATATGCTTATACTTGCAGAAGTACACCAGTAACAAACCATGCAGCACTGATATGTGACTACTTCAGCTGATATAATAAAAGAATAAAAAGGGTACTGACATATAAAAGTAAGCCTGGGGCTCCAGACCGTTTTATCTTTACAAAGCACTCACACCCCACCAATTAATTCTGGAGAGTCACCCGTTTGCTGGGCTTTAAATAAATTTTCACTTAATCTTGTTAATCAATTTCCATTGTGTTAGAACTAACAGATTCATGAAGGCAGAGAGTAAAAATTACATAACAAATATGTTAAAACAGACAGAGAGACAAATTTTTCATGTTTCATAATTTTCTCCTGTAATAATATCATGGCATGTGTATTTATTTCAATATCAAAGACAGCCATCATACAGGTTGTGCCTTCTGTTGATGATACACTGGAGACATCAAAACACTTGTACATAAGCATCCTGTCAGGTACTGAGAAGAGGTGTAATTTAGTAGTGAGCAGGATAACACTTTACCTATACCTATGAAATGCCTTCCCCCTTTGGCCAAACTAGTTCATTTGGTATCCAATTAATTGATGTTGTGGGTGAATGGTAATAAACCTAATGAAATGTGTGTTTCTAAAGATTGCTACATACAGTAAACAGCACACATGTATGCACAAGCACAGTAAATCCAATATGCTGGTGCATAGAAGGATAAATCCCTGACTCCATCCCATGTGACCTGCATATGACTAGCACTCAGGCTGTTTGATAGGACACCAGGGAGAATGGGCATGCCCATTCTATGCTGGCAACTTGGTGGTTCTCAACTGGCATGCATAAAGGCTCCAATGACAGGGTCTTACTATAGAGCAAAAGCTCTACATGTACTGGTGACCCATTTTGGGAGGATGGGGCAGTAGCCAGTGATGGTAGCCCCTGTCAAACCATGTTTGGGAAAGTGTACAAGCTCAGACTGATGGAGAGTAGGCTGCTGCAATGGAGTTGTGAGTGCACACATCATGGCTGGCAGGTAGGATTTAGGTTCATAAATGAAAAAACAAACTGACGAAATGCAATTTGACTCCAAATGAAGGTTAAAAGTCTGACAGTTTATCAATGTAACACATCCAATAATAATGAATGCTTTTGTCCCTTGAATAGAGACTTCATCAGATTAAAATACCAACCTGTATCACTCTATATGTACATACTTTTTTAACATTTTTTTGGTCATTTGGTGACACTTTTTTAACATTTTTAGGTTCATAAATGGAAACAAATTCTTGCATTGGCAGCATTTTTGCTGGTAGGAGCACAGAAAACCCTAAAGACTGCCTGGTTAATAGCTACTTAGTTGTTTGATGGTCAAAAGGCACAGGATCAAGAAAATGTTGAAAAAACATTGTCTGTCTGTCTGATCTAAATTTTGTGCATGACAATCATGCAAATACTATGAGCTAGTCAGGTCAGAAACTTAGCTGTGACTTTGCTGTGCTTTGAGAATTAGAGAACAAAAACACCCAGATGGAAGTACTCCCTCATGTCACATGTGCACATCATTTATGTAGGTACATTAGTACTTGGAGAATACATTACTTCCTCATTACTTTACTAGACAGCAAACCCAAAATGTACTTTTACAATATATGCATATTTTAACATTTGGCTATAACAGTAACATTTGTGTGTGTGTGTGTGTGTGTGTGTGTGTGTGTGTGTGTGTGTGTGTGTGTGTGTGTGAGATGCTAGCTTTTTCTTTTTTTCCGGGACTACTGTATCTCATTTTCTTTCATCTGTTTTTTTGAACTGTTGGTAATGAATGATCCCATGTGATATAAACTTCATTGTTTCCTGTAATGCTTTGTGGGTCATGGTTCTAGTGTTTTTCAGCTGCTTCAATTTTATAATGGTTACACAATCCCCAATGCAACAGTCTTGTCACATTATTATGCCCTTCATTATGCAGTCCTTCTGCCATTAGTATATAACAACAAAACAGTAAAACAGTTGTGTTTACAAAAATTTTACAATTCTTTTTATTTTAGACTATATCACTGCAATAACTTAACATGCTATATACAACAGATTGTAAAAATGTATGCATTATTCAGTTTATCAAATGTGTGCATATTTCAATTCAGTATACAAGAGAATAATATACAGACAGTTAAGGCAATCACACATTTGTTTTGAGCAAGACTTATATTTGTGAAGCCAAATATTCACACAGTTATAAAGAGCATTAATTCTCACATTCATAGGGTAGAAAATGTGCATGTATGAGAAGATTATAAAACTGAATGGAATATTTTAATTTAATCTACTGAAAAACAGTAATCATTTGAAGAACAATGCAGTGCACATATAACGTTTGCATCAATGGATCCTGATAATATTCCAGGATATCTCCTTAATAGCATGAATCATGATCTGCCAGCACCACTAGAATCATTATTTAGCCATAGTCTCCAGACAGGTTTTATGACAAAAGAATACAGGACTGCAGTTGTTATCCCTATGCACAAGGGCAGGTCATGTATGGACCCAAGTAACTAATGATCCATGAGTCTGACTAGTCTCATATGCAAAAATATGGGAAGAATTTTCATAGAAATAATAAACAATAATATAGTAAACATTCAGGCACTGGCTTTAACCCAGTTTTGTTTCACCAAGTGTAGATGATGCCTACTCAACATCGTACACTTCTTTAAGAAGATCACTAAAGTTATGAGTTATAGCAAGATGGTACATACAGCGTACCTTTACTTAGCAAAAGCATTCAACACCATACCCCCCTTGAGCATTGTAGACAAGCTCACAAAATTAAGAATAAACCCCTATGCCACCTGCTTGATAACCACCTGCCTCACAGATAGGTCCCAAGAACTTAGGACAGGGGAGTCTATCTCTACAAAAAGGCCAGTAATTAGTGTAGTCCCTCAGAATGTGGGGCTGGGATTCTCCATTATGGAATCTACTTGAAGTCAAGGCTAATGTCAATGGCTTCTCTGGTTGACCAAGTTTGCAGACAACTGCAAACTAGAAGCAGTCTTGTAATCCCCCAAAGATACAAATACCCTCCAAGAAGGCCTAACACAGACTAATAACTGTTTCCACAGCCTTGGTCTAAAATTCAATGTCAAGAAATGCATACTAATTTCCCTTAGTAAAACAGCCACTCCTGGAAACTACCACATTGATAATACACATCCAAGTGCAGAGCCGGTTATCATGGATGTAGGAATTCATGTAGACAGTAACCTATCCTTTGACCTTCATGTGTCTATAGTAGTAAAGAAATCATTCTGTGTTGAGCAACATACAAACAAGGGTTTGGCATCTAGGTCAAAGGAAGTCATTGTTCCATTGCACTCAGCCATCAGACAAATCATTAAGTACAATGCATCCTTCAATATGTATCTAACCAGGTATATACAACAACTGCAAAAGTAAATTAAGGCACCAAAGTTACACACTGGAAATCAGTCACTGTACTTTATTGCAGAAGACAAACGGTAAGCGCTTTCACAACTTAATGTTGCTTCATCAGACCACATCACTACAACTGATGCTTGGTTAAATACTAGGACAATTAGTATGACATCACAATTTAAAGAGATATTACTCCACTAACATAAGAACATATATCGATATCCATAAGAAAAATGCATAAAATATATAGAAAGGTGTGTATTTACACACAATAATATTTAAAAAAAGGGGGAATGTCATCCCTGATGGTTATTAAAATATATATCTATTGTAAGATTAAAAATTTTAAACAATGACTACTGTCTGTATTCAGGACATGATTAGTTAGAGCATTTGATTGCTTCTGGTTCCGTATGTCCCATATATGTTCTAACATTCTTTCTTTAAAACTCCTATTTGTTTTGCCTACATAATAGGCATGGCATGCTTGGCAAAAACAAAAATAAACAACATCGACACTTTTACAATCATAATAATTCTTTGTATAAAGTTTAAAACATTTCACAGGATGAATGTACTCATTTTTAGTGTAGACATGCTGACAAGCGCACAATTCCTGCACAGGAAGGTGCCCTGTCTGTTTGAGAGATTTTTTCTAAAGGGACATACGGAACCAGAAGCAATCAAATGCTTGTTTTTAAATTTTAATCTTACAACAAATAGTAAGGACAAACAGAGGTGGTGATATAGAAAACCACACTGAAGAATTAGAACAACAATGGATCACTAAATTACAAGCAGATAGATATCCTGGTTTGAACGGCTGCACCTCATTAGTTCCTTACCTTAAGGCAAGGCACCTTAAACACTAAATATGAGTTTTTTATATATTTTTTATTGTACTATTATGGTTATATGTGCACAAAATGTGTGTGTATATGTACATATACATATATATATATATATATATATATATATATATATATATATATATATATATATATATATATATATATATATATATATATATATATAAAACCATCAGGGATGACATTCCCCCTTTTTTAAATATTATTGTGTGTAAATACACACCTTTCTATATATTTTATGCATTTTTCTTATGGATATCGATATATGTTCTTATGTTAGTGGAGTAATATCTCTTTAAATTGTGATGTCATACTAATTGTCCTAGTATTTAACCAAGCATCAGTTGTAGTGATGTGGTCTGATGAAGCAACATTAAGTTGTGAAAGAGCTTACCGTTTGTCTTCTGCAATAAAGTACAGTGACTGATTTCCAGTGTGTAACTTTGGTGCCTTAATTTACTTTTGCTGTTGTTGTGTGTTTTGGGCACCTCAGTGTACCTGCAGCTACTTGGTTTTTGCATCTTCATATACAACAACTGGACCATCCACAGAGGTACCTCACAAAAGAATATTGGGTTTAAATGTGTCCTATTCCCTATGCAGACTACCTCAAAATCAATTCCCTGTACTTGGTCTCTCAAAAACTGTTGACAAGTGATCTATGTCTGACCTGCAAAGCATCCCTTTATCCTGCTTTCATGGACCTGTTGTACATCATCAAAACAAACAGCATCAGAATTACCCAATATAGGGACCTAAACCTCATCTGCAACATAAATAGGACATGTTAGAGAGACATTTAAGTATCTCAGAGACTACTTCTTCTCTTTAAAGGCTTCCCATCCATGTGAAACAGAATTCCTTCCTAATACAATTCAAGCATTACATAGACCAGTAGGCGGGGAATTGAAAATTTACCACTATGGCACCTATGTCTCTAGTAGACAGAGGCAGCATCTAAATGCTTGACCTCCCATGCCCATGCCTAAACATGTAACTTAAAATGAGCAAGGGTATCAAAATGTGCCAGATGTATTAAGGAAGCATGGCTAGGCATAAAAATGTCCTATGGAATTGTTAGCCTAGTAATTACTTATGAATCTCAAAAATGATAAAGGACTGATGCAAAGAAGTTGTCGTTAGAGCAAAATGGCATTCACATCCAAGAATGATATGTGCATCAATTCAGCAATTTTCAAGTAATCCCATAGATGATAACAAACCAAATTTAATAATTTAATACAAGAAAAAGTAAATCAGGATGAGGTTGACAAGATAACAGGTATAAATGCTAAAGAAGGCAAAAATAAAAGATTGGAAGAAAAAACTATGCAAGTGGAGATGAATAGGTAGATTGGCAGATAGTGAAAGGAAGAAAGAATTCTATAGGAAAAAGAGTTAAAGAAAGGAAAAGAAAATACAAAGGTATGCTAGCTAAAGAGAATGAAAAAGATAAAGGATGATTTCCTCCTTTTATTGTTTTGCCTCCTTTTCTTTGCTAGAAACTGAAAATATTAGCTATTAATGTTAATAGTATGAAAAATATTAAGAGGAGAATTGGCATATTAGAATGATGTGCATTATTAGATGCTAGTGTGATTATAATGGAGGATATTTGATTTGTAACAGTGGAAGAAAGAGCACAAGCAGAAAACTTATGGAATGGAACTACTGTTTGGAATATGGGAAAGGACATGTTTTCATATATATGTATATTATGTCAAGATAACATTAAAATATTAGCTGTCACAATAGTGGAATTAGGACACATCACCATTATAGCTTTAAGATGTAAGAATAATGTTTTCAGAACTATAGCCTTATATGCATATGTTATCAAAAAGGAAAGAAAATATTTAGAAAGTTACTAAAATTATGTATGTATCAACATGAATATAATAATAGCAGGAGATTTCAATTGTACTTTAAAAATGAACAAAAAATAGGATATTGCGTTAAATAGTTAATGAAATCATGAAATATGGAAATTATATTTATGGGATTATAGTCATTAGACTTATAAGAGAAATGAGAGTATGACTGAAATTGACTTTTTTATATCGGAAGGGTTAAAACTTATATAGCAAGGGGGTAAAGAAACCAGATTTTCTTATCATTTAGCAATATGGATAAGAATACATGAAAATGAAGAATATCTAAAAATAGGAAAAGGAATTAAAAGATTAGCTGAAAAAGAACTAGGACAAGATGACAAGAAAGTAATATAAACATTATGGGAGAAACATATAGATATGAGAGAGTTTTATGAAAATTGGACTACATGTTGGATTAGTTTTAAAGCAAAATATAAAGTATGTTTTTATTATGTATTGAAAATAAAAGAAAGAAAGAAAAGAATGTGTATAAGATGTTAACTCAAGAAATATTTCAATATATATTAAATCATGAGAGAATATTCTTTGTGAAAGAAAGAGAAATATATGAAAATAATCAAATAAAGATCAATAAGCTCTTATAGAAACAAAAATATTGTTTGCAAGGGAAAAAAGAAAAATAGCACCTTATTTTTAACTAAAGTAATTAAATAAGAAAATAGAATAATAAGAAAGCTAAAGCATAAGAAAGAAATAAAATTAAAAACATAGGAAGTTATAAAAGAAATTATTAAGGAACATGTAACTGATTTATATATCAAGAAAAGAAATAAATGTACTTTTCCGTTATTGGGGCAATACTTTCAATACAATTGTTCAGCTGTAATCCTGTTCCTTAACATGTCTATTAACCACATATCTGTAAAAATTATTTGTTTTAATAATACATTTTAAGAAATAGAATTTATTTTTAATTTTTACAGATATCTATTTAATGTATGTGTTAAGGTAGTAGATTACGGCTGAACGATCGCATTGAAAGTGTTGCCTTGATAAGTTACAGAAAGAGAAAGTAAAAAATAAATAAATACATCAAATTTGGAAAACATGTCTTTTTTTCCAATAGTCATAATATACTTACTGTTGTAAGATAACAATATATTTGTACATCCTAGCAACGGTTATTTCCTTTGTCAGTGAAGCCTAACTAATTCAGTACCTGAGGCTTTTAAAAAAAACGATTACTGCCAAACAGCTGCAAGATGCCAACTAAGTGTAATTACACATTTAGATTAGGACTTTATGAAGAATATGTTTAATAGTATGCTTATTATGCCTATTATGGAGAAATACATTTTATAGTATGTATATTATGGAGAAATTGATTTGTTTTGTTTTTTTTTACTACACTGTTACCAGCCAAACACTTTAAATGCAGTTGCTGAGCTCTGAATCCATTGTCAAAGCATGTCTTTTTGATGTTAATCTTAACAGGTGTGTGTAAAATAATTACATGGATAATATTTAAAAAAAGAAGCTGCAACACACCTGTTAAGATTAACATCAAAAATACATGGTTTGATACTGGATTTGGAGCTCCACAATTGCATAGAAAGTGTTGCCCTGATAACAGAAAAATACCGAAATAAAATACAAAAGAAAATATAAACAAGAAAATTAAATATAGGAGATAATATATCTAGAGAAATGCATAAGCAATGAAGAATTAAATGACGTGTTGAAAGACATAAATATGAATACATCAACAGGTTTAGATGGTATTGAATATAATATGTATAATGATATGAAATACTAGCAAAAAGGGAAATTCATAGAAGAATTGAATGAATAGTTGGAAATGGAAATAGACTATAAAGTAGTATGTATGGGGTTATAAAGTCTATATGGATAAAGGAGACAGAGATGACATAATGAACTGGAGACCTATAACTTTAAATAATACAGATTATAAGATTTTTATGAGAATCATAACAAAAAGATTAACAAATAGAATGAGAAAGTTATATGACCAAATTGTATTTGGCAGAAAAGGAAAAGGAGTGCAAGACTTGTTATGAATTATTAAAGTAGTGGATGATATGATCAGAAATGTTAATTCAAAATCATGATATGAAATTTAAGTAAAGCATATGATAGAATTCTACATGAAATGTGATGAGATATTTTAAATGCATATAACATTAGTAAAAGAATAATAATGATAATTAAATCAGTTTATGATAGAAATATTGTTAATGTTAATGGATGGATTAGTGAAGAGCTTCCAATAAGATCTGGAATAAGACAAGGATGTCCAGCTAGTAGTATTATATTTTCATTGATTATGCATTTGATAGTAAACAAAATTAATAAAATGACAGATAAGGCAGGATATAAAATATTGAATGAACTACAATTACCGGTAACGTATGCCTATGCTGATGACATTGTAATAATCACAAGTGATAAAGAACATGAGAAAACCATCATTCAAAAGCAAAATGTATTATAAAACAGAATTGGATTATGTATAAATAAAGAAAAAAGTAAAGGTTTTGGTCTGATAGGAAACATAAATGACATAAAATTTAACATGGAAGTTATAGAAGATTTTGGAATTAAGTTTAGTCAAAATGTGTATGTAGAAGAACAATGGAAAATTTTATTTAAAGAAATAGCAGATATTACATTATTTTGAAAATCATTTTGGTTTTCATATAAGAAGAAAACTCACTTGATAAATATGATGGAGATAGGAAAATTGCTTATATAGTAAATAATTATATGATTCCTACAAAATATGAAAAATAGTTAATGAACATGTTTCCCTTCATATGGGGTTCCAGGCTGAATCCAGTCAAGTGAGGGATATTATATATGAAAAAGAAGAAGGAGGATTGGGATTGTTGAATCCTGTAGTGTATGCAGCATCAAATAACTTATATAAAGCCTTGAAATATATAAAAGGAGAAAATAGTATTGGATATTATTATCAAAAATAAATGTCAAGTGTTTTGGGGGAAATGGAGGCAGGTAAATGACTTAAAGAAGATGTTAATGAAGAATTTAAAGATTATCAAAATAAAATCATTTTATGGAAATTAAAAATAGATAAAATTGAGAAGGATAGAAACTAATGGTATCAGCATATTATGGATGCTTTTAATTATATTGATCCATGGAAAGATTTAGAAATGGAGAAAAACAAGGCAATAAAAATGAGATTTATATGGTACAAAAAAAGTAATGAATGCAATGGTTTCTTATGAAGATTATCCATAAGAAATGTATCCATTAAGGCAAATATGCCATACTAAAAATGCAAGATAGATTATGTCATGTATGTTGAAAATATGAGACCACAGAACATGTGTTTTTGAATTGTATAAGGGTAAAAGATTTACAGAATGAAATATGTAAATGTAATATGTTAAAGGAATAAAAATATATGGAACACATAAACATGAATATGATTATATTCACTTATTATGGTAGAAGAAAAAGAAGAAGCTAAAAAAAATGGACAGAATTATGTTTTATGTCATAGGGACATATGGACTGAAAAAGTTAATGAAATCAAATTTACTGGAAAATGGGTGTGGCAAAGATTTTGGAGAAAATACAAGTTTGGCTGTGGAAAAAAGGGTGGGGGGACACACTTAAAACAATATATAGAATGTAAAAGTTTGTAAATATATGTAAATAATGTAGATATGTAAATAAGAATTGTATATAAGCTATGTATATATAAATAAAAAAGCTACTCTTCGGCATAGGGGGATACATTAGTGTGTGCCACATCTGTCTTCCTGTTTTCAGTCCAGGCATGAAGGCTACCCAGAGAAACAAGAGGAAACATGGCAACAGGTAATAAACATGGAGATGAATAGGAGACTGAATCTTTGAATGTTGAGACAGCAGAAACAACAGTAGGTAATGTAGAAATAGAGAGTTCATTAATATCAGAGGAGAAGGTGGAAGTGAGGTGACAAAATGAAGTGGAGAATGAATGAGAAAAAGGACTGAATTCAGAGGTTATTTTTCAAAGAAAACTGTTCAAGGGAGACATGGAGAGCCAGCAGGAGTGTACTATTACAACCCTCCAGTCCAGAGGGTTATGGGATGATTATCTCAAGGACCTTATAAATCAGAGTGAAATTGAAAGTAAGATAGCAGCATCCTGTGGAGAAATGATGGAGAAAATACAAGAAGAGGAGGCAGTGTAAGAAGCAACAGGGAAGGAATTATTAAACCCAGAAGGCAAAAGAAGGAGAGAGGAGAAATGATCAACTGAAGGAGAGACAGAAAAATATATAGTAACAATAAGCAACAAGTAAGAAAAAGTACTGGGAAGGTATGAAATATGGGACTCTATGATTGCACCACTGAGTGTCTCACCCACAGAGGTAAAAGCATGTATTCTCATTAATAGAAAGACATTTTGTGATATAATTTTTGAAACTGGACAAGTCATGGAAAATTTCTTAGTAAAATATAAAAGAGAAAGAATAGTAATCCATAGTCAGACTATGTAATACAGACATTTCATAGAGAAACAAAAAAGAGAATATTAATGCAATTTAAATCTGAAGTTGAAGCAAAGGACTTACAATAATTATTATTATTATGTAAAGATGTGTTGGATATAACAAAAATATATTATGAAAGAGGTTTGTGAACTGGTGAATGGAAATATGGCATTATATTGAATATGCAAAATGATAATATTATGCACATTTCAAGTATAATTAATGTATGTTGCAATAGAGTTTATGTAAACCACAGAGATCAGCCTAAATTTTTTTCCTGTGGTAAAGATAGTCATTTAGTAAGTGAATATGATAAATTAAAATGTTTCATATGTGGTAAAACAGGTCACAAAGCAACAAAATGTGATTTTAAATGCAAGAATTGTGGTAGAAAGGGCATGTTTGGTTAGAATGTGATGAAACATGTGGTTTATAGAAAAACAAGAAGCACACAAATTAGTATAAGTTACAGACTCTAACAA
>NC_056734.1:596404818-596414818 GCF_019279795.1 Protopterus annectens | reverse complement strand
TGATTATTTTCTTCTATCAGAAAGTGATAAACAAATCAGGATTCCCAGATCATATACCTAGTTTAAAAGAATTAAAAGGTAAAATGAAAGAGACAAAACAAGATAATGGGAAAAAAATAAATAAATTATGGAAAGATCATGTAGATACAAAAAGATTTTACATAAACTGAACAAGCTGGTGGATACATAAACTGAACAAGCTGGTGGATAAGTTTTAAAGAAAAATACAATAAATGTTTCTTGAAAGATTTAGAGAATAAGAAGAAAAAAAGAAAAAAAAATGGAATATAAAGCATTAAGTCAAGTTATATTTAGAGAATTATTGCAAAAGAACACTTTTTTATGAAAAGGAAAATTAATTATATGAAACAAATCAAAACAATATTAATAACCTATTATACAAATATATTACTACAGGGGAAAAAAGAAATAGCGCCATATTTAAATAAACTCATGAAAGAAAATAAAAATGTAATAAGGGAATTAAAAAATAATGAAGGAAACAAAGTAGCAATGCAACAAAGAATAAGTGAGATAATTAAGGAGTATATAATGCAATCTTTTGTTAAGAAAGAAATGAAAAGTACTCAAAATATAATCTCAGATAATTAAGTCAAAAAGACATTGAAACTTTGGAAAATATAACAATGGAGGAACTAAATTAAATATTAAAAGAAATCAATATGCATGCCGCTATAGGAATGGATGATATTGAATATTATATGTATAAAGACATGGAAAATTGGCAGAAACTTATATTCATGGAAATATAAAATGAATGGTTAGAATTATTATGATAGATAAGGAAGTATGTATAGTACTATTGTATTTATATGGAAAAAGAGAGAAAAAGGTCATATAAAGAACTTGAGACCAACTGTACTAAATAATACGGATTACAAAATATTCACAAGAATTATAACTAAGAGACTAATAAATA
Source organism: Protopterus annectens (assembly GCF_019279795.1). Lineage (NCBI taxonomy): Eukaryota > Metazoa > Chordata > Ceratodontiformes > Protopteridae > Protopterus > Protopterus annectens. The sequence goes on along the minus strand of NC_056734.1, from coordinate 596,413,878 downwards.
AAATAGACAAATTACTTGATCAAACAGTATTTGGTAGAAAGGGTAAAAGGAAGTCAAGAATTATTATGGTTAATAAAAGAGATAACAGATGATACCACAAATAAAATAGTAGAAGCAAAAATTATGATAGGAGACTTAAGTAAAGCATTTGACAAAAAATTCATTATGGGACATTTTAGAAGCAAATAATATAGGCAAAAAATAATATGTGTAATCAAATCAGCATATGATAGAAACAATATTAAACTAAATGTAAATGGATGGATAAGTGAAGAGATAAAAATAGAATGTGGAGTAAGACAGGGTGTGTCATATCAGCAGTATCATAGTTGCTTTAGTTATGAACACAGTAGTCACTAAGGTTAATAAAATGATGTATATGGCAGGTTAAATGATAGTAAATGAAACACAACTACCTATAATGTACACATATGCAGATGTAATTACATTAGTAATAAAAAAAAAAGAATGGATGAAGAAAATAAGTAAAAAACTAAATATATGATACCATTACATTATGAATGAGAAATAATGTCTATTATAATTGCATTTATGTGAGATTCAAGACTGAACCCAGTTAAAAGAGGAGTTCCATATATGAAAGAAGAACAAGGAAAATTGGGTTTAATAAATCCAACTGTACATGATGCATCTTTGAATTTATATAGAACTTTAGTAGGTTATAGAAAACAATGTAAAAATTTGATAGAATCTATATTATATTATAAATATTAAGGTTGATGGAAAAATGGAAATAAGGAAAAAATTGTATTACGAATGAGGAGCTAAAGGAATATCAAAACAAAATATTAGTATGGAAACTGAAATTGAATGTGAGTGAAAGAAATAGAAAAAATGGTAAATAAACATTATGAATCAATATTACCTTGTTGATCCTTGGAAGCATTTACAAATGAGAAAAAAGAAAGCAATATTAACAAGATATAAATGGTACAAAATGTACATGAATGCAAAGACTTTATGTGGAAGCTGTCTGTAAGTAAGCTAGCTATCAAAGCAAACAAACTTTATAAATGAAAACAGGGCATAATGTATAATTATTCTGGTGCATTTGAGACTATAGAATGTGTTCTTTTGAAAGGTGAGATACATAAATTATGGGAGGAAATATGTAAACATAGAATATTGGAGGGTTTTACAAAAAGGAGCAGATAACCATGGGTATGACTGAATACGTTTTTTTATGATGTAAAGAAACAAGAAGAAATGGAGAAACTTGATAGAATTATATTTTATGTGCCATGGACATTATGGACATAAAGACTGAATGAAATTAAGTTTAATGGCAAATGGGTTCTGGCAGAAATTCTTAAAAAGTTTGCTTTTGGTTGTGAAAAAAAAGGGTAGGGGAAATGTTCATTATTATGAATTCAACTGGTATTGTATAAAGTGTATATATATATATGTATATATATATATATATATATATATATATATATATATATATATATATATATATATATATAACTGCAAATATTATAAACATGTACATAAAATGGTTGTGTACATAAGTCTTGTCTAACAATAAAAAATGTACATGGATGCCACTTTCAGTGGCACTTCCTGTCTTTCTGTCCAGGTGGGAAGGTGGTTCAGAGAAGCAGGAAAAAATGGATGAGGATGCTAGCAGAAACTTGTGTAATGCCACGGAGGGAGAATTTTAAATGAATAATGATGTTATGGCAAATGTGAGATTGGAAGCAACAGTCAGGAAGGTACAGGCAGGTGAGCCTGTAGTTGAAGGAGTAGAGAAAGTGCTCAAACTTTTTTTAAAAGTCTTTACAGAATATGGAGTGTTGGATTCAGAGGAGATTTTCCAAATGAATATCTTTAGAGAGGATGTACCAAAGCAGGAATGTTTAGTTACAATCCTCCAGTCAGTAGGGTTGTGGGATGATGTATTTTTGAACTTGGTTAATGAAAGTAAGCCAGAAAGTGGCAGATATGTGTCCTAGATGACTTAATGGAAAAAATAGAGCAGGAGGAAGAAATGGTCAAAAAAGTAAATTATATGCAGAGATGGCGAAGTCAGGAGCCAAAAAAAGAAAAAAAAAAAAGAAGGAAGAAGTTATAAATATAAAAAAGAGAGAACTTTTACTGTACATCTAAAAAAGTGGTCTTTGAACTGGACAGATATAAAGTATGGGATGAAGTAATTTCACCATTGGGAATTAAAGCAAGTGAAATAAGAGTTTTTATACATGTTAAAAAAGAGACTTTTTGTGGCATTATATTTGAGACTAGTCAAACAATGGAAAATATTTTGGATGAATATACCATGGAGTTTGTATGTATTCAAAGTATCTTACAGAGAGATGAAGAAAAAATCAATATACAATTTAAGTCTGAAGTAAATAAAGACAATTTAAAAGGACATTTATTGAAGGTATGTAAACATGTATTAGCTATGTCAAAAGTGTATGACAATAGAGGTTTATGGACTGGGGCATGGGCTTGTAATGTGATTTTGAAAATTGAAAATGAGAGCATTATACATTTATCAAGTGTTATAACTGTTGATAGAAAAAAGGGGATGGTAAAATATTGGGGCCAGCCTAAAACATGTTTTTTGTGTGACAAAAAGATCATTTAATTAGTAATTGTGATAAAAAGTTTATGTTTTCAGGTAGGAAAATTGGACATGATGCAAAGTATTGTGAAGTGATATGTTACAAATGTATTAAAAAGGGTCATCTGGAGAGATGTGAAGAAAAAGGGGAAAAGATAGAGACTGATGGTATGAAAGTATTAAGAGAATAAGATCAAAAGGTTGTGGCTGGGCAAAAAGGTGTAGAAGTAATGGGAATAAAAATATAGACTCTGAATAAAGAACTAGTCATTCAAAAAGTGTGTATGCAGGAAGAGTTTAATGCAGGAAAAATGGAAGAGGAAGAATCAGGTTTGAGTAATAGTGATGATATTAAATGGAGCAGAGTAAAGCAAAAAAAGAAATTCAGCTGGTAAAAGATTATAGGAGAGGAAAAGGAAAATTACAGAAGGATTTTAAAAAAGAAAAAAGAAAGGGAAAGGTTGAAATGATATTATTTAACGTAGAATCATGTGTAAACTTTTTGTATATAATGTGAATATGTTTAAAAAGTTAAAGAGAAGAATAGGGATTTTTTAGTGGTGTAAAAAGGAAGATAGTGATGTCATTATATTAGAAGACATTAGATTTTTGTCTCAAATAGTAAGATATCAAACCAAATTGTGGAGGGGAAAAAGGTGAAATGGAATTTTGGAAGGGAAACTTGTTCAAGAATAGTCATATTATATAAAGATACAATTAAAATGTTAGATATTATATTTGTAATAACCAGGAGAGTTACTGTTACTGATGTAAGATGGATGGACTATGTTATTAGAATTATTGAAATATATGCATATGAAAAAGGAGAGAGAAGAGATGTTTAAAAATATAAATGAATATGTGACTGTTAATATGGAGATTATTATTGCAGAGGACTTTAAGTTTAACTTAAGACAACAGAAAAAGAAGGCATATGATGTTAGATTGGTATGGGATGTTATAAAATATGGACAGGTAAAATATGGAATTCAGAGACTAGGATTATAGAAGAGAAGATAAAACAACTAAATAGATTATTTTAGTGTCAGAAAGTTTAGTAATGGTAAAACAAGAAGTGTTATTGACAGGGCTTTCAGATCACAGGGCAATTTGGATTATCATAAAAGAAAATGCTGAGTATATAAGAATAGAGAAAGGGTTAAAAGAATAAATGAAGTGCAATGGGATGTTAAAGGGAGATAGGATGTTTTGATATTATGGAAAGAACTTGCAGAAATGAGAGAATTGTTAAAATTGGTTAGAATTGTGATCAAACTTTAAATGGAAGTACAAAAAGTGCTATGTGACATGGGAGAAAGAAAAACATATATATGTGGAAAATAAAGTATAAGAATTTGAATAACAGTACAACTGATTGCCTAGAGATAAATGATGAAAACTTCTTTATAAAGGAACAGGGATTATATAAACTGAATAAGAAGAAAATAGAGCATTTCTTGTATAAACAAATATATTTTTTTGCAAGGAAGAAAGAAGAAATTGCACCATATTAAAGTAAAATAACTAAAGAGAATAATAATGTAATGAGATAAATGAAAGATGCATCAGGTATAATACATAACACAAAGGAGGAGATTATAAATATAGTAAAAGAACATATTAGGATACAATTTAAAGAGCAGAGATTAAATACATGCAAGGAATAGAAAGTGCATGCATTGTCTGACAAGGATAATAAAGATGTAGTAAAGGAACTAACAATACATGCATTAGTACAGGTGTTAAAAGTAATGAATTTAGATTCAGCTGCAGGACCAGATGGATTTGAATATAGGCTGTATAAAAATTTGACCATAGAGCAAAAAATGGATTGTAAAGATATTAAATGAATGGATAAATAAAGGTTGTATGTATATATAGAGTTATGTAGGGGTGTTATTAGATTTATATGGAAATAAGTCAGAAAAGTGATATGCAGAATTGAAGACCAGTTGTACTAAATAATACAGATTATAACATTTTTAAGAAAATTATAAAAAAAAAAGAATGGAAGAGAAAGTGGGTAAAGTTGTAAATGAAAACATGTTTGGTATTAAAGGTAAAAGTGTTCCAGATTTATTTAATAATTTGGGAATTAGTGGAATATACAGTATTTAGAAATGTTAAGGTGAAAGTGCTAGCAGGATATTTAAGTAAAGCCTTTGATTCGATTAATAATTCAGTATTATGGGAAATATATTTGAAGTGTACAACATAAGTATAAAGATTAAAAATGTATGTCAGCAATTAAGTTTAATATAGTGAAGGTTATGATAAATGGATGGTTAAGTGAAGACATACAGTTAGAGACATGTATTAGACAAGGTTGTCCAATGAGTGGGGTATTAATTGTTCTAGTAATGAATGTAATATCCATGTATGTGAATAGAGAAATGGATGAAATGAGTTGCATTTTAATGAAGGGGCAACAATCCCTAGTTTATTAAATTATGCAGATGATATAATCATTATTACTAAAGCTGGAGTAAGTATGAATGCAGTGATAAAACAAATGCAGGTGATTATTCAGGTTATACAGTTTCTACTAAAAGACAAAAGTCAAGGTTTAGGATTTGAGGGGAGGATTGGTAGAATTAAATTTAATATGGAAAAAATTAAGATCTTTGGAATAAACCTTGGAAAGCAGGACATTTTAGATTATGTATGGAAAGTGAAAATAGAGGAAATGAAACACAGATTGGTAGTATTTTAGGCTTTCCTTTAAAAGGAAAGTTAATTTAATTAATTCCATATTGTTAGCCAAAATTACTTATTTAGCTGGTGTTTTAGTGTACCATTGAAGTAAGAGAAAGACATTTATAATATAATATTTTCTTTTATATGGGGATCAAGATTGAATCCAGCAAAAAAAAAGGCTCTATATGTGGTAAAAGAAATAGGAGGTTTGGGGTTAACAAATCCCAATATATATATATATGGCACCATTAAATGTATATAGAGTAATGAAATATTTAAAGAACAATGAGGTTTCTTTATTAACAAAAATATTAAGTTTGAAATATAAAATGGAATGGTTGATTTTTTTCAGTTCAAAAAAGGAGGTTTTGTTATAATAAAAACATGGAGAATTATCAAGATAAGAATATCTTGTGGAAACTAAATGTGAATGAAATTGAAAATGAAAGAAAAGAGTGGTATAATAAGATCATGGAAAAGTATTACGGGATATATCATTGGAATATAGAGGAAATGAATGCTCTCACTACAACAATCGGAAGATATAAGAGAAATATAGAGCATCATGATTTTTATGGAAGTTGACTATACAAAGATTACCGGTAAAGGTGAATATGCCATATAAAAGCATAAAGGTTATAGTTTGTTTATAATGTGGTGATTTTGAAATCTGTGAGCAGGTTTTTACAGAATGTAAAACAACTAAAGTGTTATGGAAAAATATTATATATATCAATTATGTGGAAGGATTTAAAGGTGCGAGGAATTTAAAAATGGATATGATTGAATTTGGTTATTACAGAAACAGAAGAAAAAATAGGTTGAAATAATTGATAAAAATGTTTTGTATATTATGGTTAATTTGGAACCAGAGAATTAAGGAAATCATATTTTATGAAAAATGGGACTTGGCAATGATATTGAAAAAGATAAAGTTTTGCTTGTGAAAATTGGGGTGGGGGTTCTAAAAAGCAATAATTAAGTGCTGTATATGATGAAGGAAATGTAGCAGGAGGATGTGATGTATGATTTGTAAATATTGTATATACTGAAATAATGAAAAAAATGTATCTAAAATTGAAATAAGTAGGAATGTAAATAACTATGATTGTCTACATAAAGGATCCCTACTATTTGGAGCTGCTAGATGGTGCCACATAGGTCATACAACAGCAAAGAAGAGGCCTATGGGACGCAGCAGCAGCATGGAGGAGGATAGAATAATTCTGGAAAATTTGGATGTGGAAAGTAAGAATTTGGAGAAAATTTTATTTGATATTGAGCTTCAGAATATAAACAAAGATTCCTGTATAGTGGATGTTACAAATGTGCATGGTTTAGCTGTCTCCTTGGAGAATGAAGTGAGTCTGTGGAAGTGGTGTAGAATACAGAACTGGCATCAGGAGGGCTTGCAGATTATGTTCTATAAAATAATATTTGAGCAAAATGATCCAGGTGACAGTTCTCCTTTTTCATGGGATGAGATGGCAAATAACTTTTTTTTTTGGAAATACAGAAAATTTGGTAAAGGAGCCAGGTAAAGTGAGAACTGAGAATGCATGAGCAAAAACCTAACCAGTAGTCTTAGAAAGTAAAAGAGGAAAACAGCAACAAAATGAGAAGGGGTCTGGTTTTGTAGCAACAGATAACGGGGTAACTACAGCAGTGACATCAAGGAAGAAAGGATAGCAGCAACAAAAATAAAAGTAAAACTGTTTTTTAAAAAGATGAAAAGACCAACTGAAGGAATAAGAAAAATAATGTCAATTTAATAGACAGATACTATGTATGGGACAATTTGGTAACTTTTCTGGGTTTTAAAGCTCAATAAATTTGGTCTTTTTTACTGCGGTGGTGGTGCTGCAGTAGCGTTTTTGCCTCACAGTTAGACGTTGCACGTTTGATTCTCAGTTAGAGCGTCTTCTGTGTGTCGACATGCGTGAATGGGCATTCCTTCATTGAAGGTTGTACGTTAGGCCTGGCAAGCCAGCATGTAAAAATCTACTGCCAATCATTACTGGACCGGAGTTCCGCTGTGGCGACCCCTAACCGGGAAAAGTCGAAAGACAGTATACATATTGGGGCAGAGAATGTTTGTGACTTAACATTTAAAGCTAAAGGACTGACAATAACATTTCTGGAACTGTGTAAGAAAAGAAGATTTATCTGTGGAATAATTATTTGTTTCCTGGTAGTAACTTAAATGTTTAAAAAAATTACTTCTGATGTTTAGAACTGATGAAATGGAAGAAGGCAATATTAAAAAAATGCATGCAGGGTCTGTGTGAAAATTCTGAAAATATTTTGAAAGAGATGACAGAAACTTATGAAATAGAACATGAAGGTTGGACATTGTTATGAAATGAGAAAACATTAAAATCCTTGACAAGTGTTATTTTTGTGGCTCGCCATAGAGGAACGTTAAGATATCATGGCCAGTCTAAATCATGTTTCTTTTGTGGAGACTTGTTTCATTTAATAAATGTTTGTGACAGATATAATAAAACCAGTGTGGGTAGAAAGGACATACTGCAAGAAAGTGTGTACCTGAATGTAGATTGTGTAAAAAAGTGACACATTTTGGTGAAGTGTCAAGAACAAACAGGTGATAATGAAAAAGAATGGAAAAAAGAAGAAAAGATACAGGAAGAAGGACATCAAGAGGCTGGTGGAGATAATGCACTAGGTACAGAAGAAGCTGTAGAAGAAGAAAAAATATATGGGGAGATGAAGAGAGTCCATGATGATGGAAGAGAGGTCAGGAGAAGGGATTGTCACAATTCTTTTGAAGTTCTATGAAGTGAAAAATCTGAGTCCAGTGATCAAGGATTATTTGTCCTTAAATGCAGGAAGAAATGTTCAAATGGGAAAGAGTAAAAATAAGAAAAAGAGAAATTTTAAAATATTTCCACTAAACTTAAAAAGAAGGAAAAGCAACATTTTTAGACTACCTTTAGTAAATGTGAATAGCTTTATTAACATTGTAAGAAGGAGAGGGATACTGGAATGGTGTGCTAAATGTAATGTGTCTGCTATTCCATAAGAGGATGCAAGATTTCTGACAAGTGAAGAAAGACTGCAAACAGAAAAATTGTGGGGTAGATATACAGTATGGAACTTATGAAGTAAACATTGTAAGAACTTCAAAACTGCCATGACATTCAGATGAAGACTGCTTTAATAACAAAATAAAAATGGTGACTGCTTTCACAGTTAATAATACTGCTTCATCAGACCAGTTTAAACACAAAACAGAAGCACTTTTAAAATAGATTCACCAATCTTGTAATGGCTGTATGGGAGATTGAAAATGTATTGAGGAATAATGTGTATCAGCGATTCATTTATTTTTATAAGTACTTTGTTGATGATATGTTTTTAATTTGTGGAATGTCTGAAGAACAGTTAATTGACTTTATTGATAAATTACATGCAACTACTAGCTATTTGAAGGTTACGTATAAGTCATCCTGTGGTAATATAGATTTCCTAGATGTAAAAATACATAGGAGTGATTTAGGTCTGTTAAGTACAAAGATCCATAGGAAGGAAAGTGAATTTTAAAAAGCAATGGAATTGTGTAGGAGTGCAATACATTCCTTAGCATTAGCTTCTGAACCAGTCCATAGAATAAATAAGTCATTTAAGAATCTTAGATAATACCTAATAAACTTAAAATATTTGGAGGAAAAAATCTTATTTTTCTCCCAGGCAAGTGGTATTGCATTTGTGTATATGGGGGCACATGTGGCCCTCATTGCTACCCCCTTCAA
>NC_056734.1:595659818-595777318 GCF_019279795.1 Protopterus annectens | reverse complement strand
CTGCTAAGGTGACGACCCTAGATAAGTAAAAGGAAGAAAGGACAAAGGAAGGCAAAACTAAGGTACCTGGAATTTTGTGGAATAAATATTCATTGTCTTCTAACTGCAGGTGGTATTTTTCACATTTCCAAAGGTAAAACATAATGATTAGATAGGCTGCCTCACACGTCCCATGGAATTTAAACAGTGTGCTTGTAGACACCTATCTGTGGAATTCACAAGAGTGCCAAGAGTAAGACGGCATCACAGACCCCCCCAATATCAGAAGACAGCATCACAGACCCCCCCCCCCATATCAGAAGAGGGCATTCACCTTGTAAAAAAAAAAAAACATTTTAAAGGTTTTAGAGTGAGCTTTGGGATTTGCATTATTTTCTGTCAATTACATTTTAGGTTTCATGGTGGTGGTCAATTACATTTTAGGTTTCATGGTGGTGGTGCTGCGGTAGCATTGTCGCCTCACAGTAAGACGTTCTCCTGTTCGATTCTCAGCAAGAGCGTCTTCTGTGTGGAGACATGCATGAATGGGCGTACCATCGTTGAAGGTTGTGCGTCAGAGCTGGCAAATCGGCACGTAAAAATCTACTGCCAATCATTAGCAGACCGGAGTTCCGCTGTGGCGACTCCTAACTGGGAAAAGCCGAAAGACACAACAACAACAACAAGTTGTAGGCTCAAAAGTATAGCTCTTTCACATCAGGTGGGGAGTTCTCTGCCATATATAAATATGGACAGATGCATTAGTAACAGTAAGTGTAGCCTACGTAGGTACGCTCTTCATGAGTCCTCTGTAGAATATAGGCATGGAACTATAAATTAGTAACTGTAAGTATAGCCTAGGCAGGAACACCCTTCATGGGTTTACAAATTTTTGAGACAAACAGAAATGCCTCAGCTGTGTGAATACAGGATTGTAAATGTGTTTCCAGTATTTCAAGCATGTCCTCTAACAACTACACATAGTCATGTGTATAATACATTTTAGGCTAAATGCCTACACTAAGTGTATGTGATCTGTATTCAAGAACAGCCCTACCATGTTTTTGGGCTTTCTAGTCACTCAGGAAAATTAGACAAATTGTACATGTAGTCTACATTTTGTGGCAACCTTTATGAATCCCCTCTGTATTTAAGGATACAAAAAATCAGAAATCTAAAAATAAGTAGAAAGAAGGTATGAGTTATGCTTGCATTGTCTGTTCACTCCAAATGGTGTACACTTACTATAAACTTAGTGTAGGTGTTAATGAATCGCAGGGATACATCTTTACATTCTTAAAAGCATTGTTTACCACAGAGGTGACTTTGGCCTTAGAACTCACATGGGGCATATTACATCAGATGGCTATATTTCCATGCATTTTGCACATATTTTGTTTACTCCATGGACTGCATCTGCATCCTAATTCAGTTTCTTGGAACTGACTCCAGGGACTGTGATTAGCTATGAATACTTGTACATTTTCTTGTTTGTAAACAATACACATGCAAACACAAACACACACACCCACATTCACATGGACGCAGATTAGTCTGATGCAACACTGAAAAATAGACGTGTTTTTTCAACATTCTTGTTACAACAAGTGTAAGTGTAGGACTGCCATACACATGGACCTGGGTTCTAATACAGGGTATTCCTTATAATTTTACTGTTGTTCCATTTCCCATTATATCACTTTCACTTATAATACTCTGGCTAGTAGAGCTGGTATGAATTATATGTATGAGGGATGAAGCACCATTGTTGTGTTTTCAGATGTATGACTGAGGGTATACTGACTACTATATTTATATAAGTATAATTCTGCTATCTGGACTTGCATGGCCTTCACAATTACCTAAGACAAATACACAACTGGATATATATCCAATAACCTTGTCAGGTCACACACATAAATGTGTAACAGCTCAAACTGTCACTTGTAGTTATGTGTAATTCTTGACTATGTCTGACAGCTTTTCCTCTCTGGCAAGGATGGAAAATCAGCACTGTAGAAGAAAATGTGTTGTCCCTTATACCTAAGTTTGAATCCCACACTGTAAAAAAATCAATTTTCCTTAGTGTATAAAGACAAAAAAAAGTGTCAGGTCATTACATTTATGCCCCAGTGCATGTCTCAAACTTAACTCACCTAAGAGTTACCTTCTAATTTCCAGAATAGGCTATATCAGGAGACACCCCTCAAACTAAGGCCAATAATTAGATTAACCTTCTAGTTTAAATTATTTAATTCCTCTCTCTTTGGCACTGCTGAACTCTGTTTAACATTGTGCAAATCAGAATACATCAATGCTTGGGTTTGTGCACTACCAGGAAATGTAATAACTGGAATTGGCAGGAAAACTTCAGTTTCCATTGTTAAAATTCAGCTGGTGGACATGGCTTCATTGGAGAGGAAGGTGCCAAGGTAAGGGCACAGAGTTAGGGTGTCCAGGAGTCCAGGAAATTTATTGGACACCTGGTAAAGCACCATAACCAAAGGCTAATGCAGGGAAACTATTTTGGCTCTGAGTACAAGTCATGGAATAGTTTACTCCAGGCTGTATCCAGTGCCACTGCTATCCTACACAGGGGAGCAATGTATACATCATTTCAATGACCTATGCAGGAGGAAAAGGGATGCTCTCAATTGTTGGTTGCATGATTTTGAGACTGCAGACATCCCATAGCTATGTAAGTATGACAATAAGAGACTACTTGCAAGACTTAGAGACTTAAATATTGGCAAGTCTGGTATGCATAATGTTCTCCTGAAGTGTTATGTTCTTTCCCCAGTTCCCAATGAATGTGAGTTCAGTTGCAAGGCTCATGCTGTTTGATTGGAGAGACTATGAGAAGCAAGTGTTATGTATGCAGCAGAAGAGAAATGTTATCGTAGCTTTAAAAGTTAAAGGTAGCTTTTGGGTCTTTTATGCAGTTGTATCAAATTGAGCATGCATATCACAACTGCAAAAGCAAGTATACATGCATTAGTCTGTAGCACAAACCAAACTGCAGTCAGAGGTTGTGGGTTCAGTTACCATGATTTCCAACTATACCATACTGTTATTCCTTCAATAATATTGACATTAAATTAAAATCTCTATGCCAATGGCACAAATGCCCCGCTGTAAACTGTAATCAGAATAATTGGAACACACATATGTACAATATATGCTCATTTCAAAAATTACTTTCAGCAATCTGTAGTATAGAGTGTATCTGTTAGGATGTATACTTAAATGTAATACTTCATTAGAGTTTTATAATTGTGTTAATGCAATGCATGCCACATATGATGGCGCTAACTTGATGTCTTTTTTTCTTTCACCCCAACCCTTATCTCTCTTTTTTATTTTCTATTATGTGTTGTCAGAATGTCTCCTTGTCATCCACTAAATGCTACACATCACAACAAAAGTAGGCCAGCCCCAGTACATCAGCGTGCTCCACTCCACTGGCTCCAGCACATCTGGCAGCCAACCTGGCAGCATTGCCTCTGCTGCCCCTGCACTACCTGTGCTGTCAGGTAATACTGCCCCAGAAGCTGGTGCAGTGGTGTCTTCAGGGAGCAGTAGCACTGCTGGTGATTTCATCACCCACCAGGAGATGCCAGGGTCGGTGTGTAGGGTCATGCACCTCAACATTGGTGTATGCCTATGCTGGATGGAGAGGCTCCATCATGGTCCATTGGAGGAGAAAATGTCAAGCACTTCAGCCGCTAGTGTAATAAGGGAACAGTGATGAAAGTCCAGTGGATGAGAAGTCGATTCTCATTGTCTCCAACCTTGATGGGCAGGAGCCTGGATTGTCCCCATCTCACCACAATCATGGTGTCTCCCAACCTTTTGTGTCCCTCACCATCCCTGTCTCATGTCTTATTTGTCTTGTTTGTTTGCATTTGCCCAACTTACTTGACCTAGACATACCTAAGTCCCTTTCCCAGCAGTCCTCTCTTAATGAATTAAAAAAAAAAAAAAATGGACACCGCCCCCCCCCCCCCAAAAAAAAAAAATCATCACATACATAGCTCTCCATTTTGCACGTGTGTCTTCTTGACACAGTTGATTTGGTCCAATTGGCTATACAATATAATTATGTTGTTGTCACCCTTCTCTCTGGAGGTGACATTCCAAATTCAACTAACATTCTGCACATAAGATAATTTTTACTGTTGAAGAAATGGATAGCTATGATTTTTTCTTACCTCCTTCCTGCACATTCTTGCATTGCTTTCCCTTTGTTCTTCCCCCCTGCTAGCAGACCATTTTATCACTTTCCTATCTACCCCATTTTAACACCTATAATCTAATCAAAAAATATAATCCCACACAACACACATAAGTAGCAGAAAAAGTAATGGATCCCTTCACTTTTTCACCTATATGTTTGCGCTGAGTTTCATATCCCTTAGCAATGCCAAGCAATTGTGAGCAGCATTACAACGTTATGGTTACTTCAACACAATGCTGCTTAACCTTGCTGTGCAATGCCTAGACAAAGCAACACATGTAGTATGAAGAATTCATGTCATTGCATTATCAATGTCTAGTTAATAGTATTCAAAAGTATAAGATACACCTAGATTCAAACCCAGTATCATCTGAGCTAAAAAAAAAAAATGCAAAAATGTATTTACAGCTGTTGCCACAGAGTCAGCTAAACAATATGTGTGTTTCATAGACTCAGTTCTAACTTTCATACTTTAGCAATTTGGCTTGCATTTGCACACTGTTTAACTTCATGCAAAATGGGAACGTATTGGAAATGTGTATCTCACCTGCACAAACATTTTGCCAACCGTCCTGCAAACCTGCTGCTTGCCATGCTGTGGAAAAGTAAATATTATTATGTATTACTGTTTACTGTTGGTTTCCTGTATAAGATATAAAATTACATGTGGAAACATAACAAACTGAAGACCCCATCTAACAATATATCTCATATTTACAATACCCCCGTGTTCTGCCTCCCCCAAAGCAATGCAACCCTGGTGTCTCAGTTCTTTTTTCACACATATATCGCCTAGACTACAGAAACTAATATCAAATGCGTGATATGCAATGCACATGAATCTGTTAACATGCAGGAATAGAACTATAGACCTGTAAACCTAAAAGGCCTTATCTACAAGGCTAGGGAAGGAATCAACATGAATCTTGTCCACACGAACATAGGTGACCCTCAACACACTTCAACTGACTGATTTTGGTTTTGCCAAGGGTAGATCTTGCTTACTAAACCTAGTGGACTTCTTTGATACTGACCCCAAAGACCTGGATGAGGGATAACAGGACATACCACCTATATTGAGTTATCTAAGACCTTTGACACTATCCCCTATTTAGGTATCATAGTTAAAGCCACCCATCTGGGATTTAACCCATACATTACTACAGGGATAGCCAACTGGCTCACCAGCAGAACACACACTGTCAAAGCTGGGGACTGCACCTCCATCACTAGACCACACACCAGTGGAATACCACAGGAATCTGCGCTGGGCTCTAAACTGTTTGAAAACTATTTCTCTGAAGTGCAGCCAAAGGTAGATGGCCTTTGGCTTACTAAGTTTGGAGATGACTGTCAACTGGATGCAGTCATATAGAGTCCCCTAACTATGTTATCACATTTCAGAAGGGGCTTTCACAGACAAATGATTGGACATTACAGATGGCACATACTCATCCGGTGTCCAAAAAGCTGCCTGCAAGACTACAGACTGTGGGCAATCATTGACTCCAACTGTGATATTAGTATAATACAGACAGTATCAGTGCAGATCAAAGATTGCTGCCACAACCATGTCAACACCTGCAATGACAAGAAAACATGGGGGGATTTATTACATCAGGAAAACAAATGCACAACCCAAGTATATTGTGGACATCACACCATATAATCAAACTAATAGGCATTTGACCTTTGACCTGGGATAGATGATAAGTGGAACATTCACCAGCATGTGTTCATGGTACTGACTACTCCCTTGTATGTAATGCAACTAGTGAGTATGAGAAGGATATCCACATCAGAGGCCATAATACCCACATAGTTCACAGCCTTCATCACATCAATAAATGAGTACAATGCACCCTTCTTTATGTACCTCCCTACACATCTTCCATTGACGGGTAACTGAAGTGTACCTCCTGTGCCCTCAGTGAGTTGTCACACACCTTATTGGCCATACACATGTATTCTTTTTGTGGCATAAACATTACTGTCTGATGGTGCAGAACCCCATCAAGGTGTTACACCAGATGCATGTGTGATACCTGTTCTGGTGATAAACACAATGTATATATAGGTGTTTGACAATATTAATACTGTCAACTAGACTATATTAATCATAATGTCCATTCAAGTATAGCAGTGTCCCTCCTAACACCTCCAGCAGATGTTACAGTGCCAGAATAGTGTGCGTGATTACCCTGACAGAGTGTGTACATATCATAATAGTTGTACAAGTGAATCATAACAGATGTAACTGGTCTCTTAATAACAATATTTTACTCAACCCATCAGTGAAAAAAGAGATAGCTGAAGCCCTATTAGATTTTACCAATGACCCTCTGAACTCAAATATCCCATTTGACATGCAATGCGCAGCTTGTAAAGCTACAGTTAGAGGAATAATTTAGTCAAAAATAACCATACCTGAAAAAAAAAAGCAAAAAAAAAGAAAACAGTCTCCTGTCCGATGTCAGAGATTTAGAAGAGAAACTTCAAATGAATCATTCTTCTCTAATAGAACAGGAGATGATAGGTAAACAAAGGGAATTATTCAATCTCCATCAAGCTAACTACTCCATACAAGAGCTAAGGTTTATTACTAAATATTCCGAATCGATACAATTTCCCTCTAAAGCACAAGCTAGACTAATTGATAACAAACAGTCCTCACCGAGGATAGCTCTGATTAATTACTAAGGTACGCTTTACAAATCAGACGACCAAATTAGAAACTTATTTTACCAAATATACTCAGGAATTTATGCTAGCTGTGAACACCAAATCTCAACTTCAGAAATAAATGACTACCTTAATATCATCATATTCCCAAAGTGAAATGAAGATCAGGAAAGAATACTATCTGCCCCATTGAGTCAAATAGAAATAATAAAAGCCATTAGTAATCTTAAGCCAGGGAAAGCTCCAGGCCCAGACGTTATTCCCCTGATTTCTATAAAACCTTTAAAGAAGCCCTTGCTCCCATTTTACTTAAACTATTTAATAGTATTGACATTAATGGAATATCGGACCTTTATATCAATCACTCCAAAGCCATCCTAATTCCCAAACATAATTTAGACAAATTGAATCCTAACCACTACAGGCCAATTTCACTTATGAACATTGATATACAAAGTTTACCATCTGTATTAGCTGAAAGGCTTAAAAAGGCGATCCCCTTTCTTATCTCTGAAGAGCAAGCAGGATTCATGTCCAACCAACACACCTGGGATAACACTTTAACAATGGAAACTATGATCAATCTTACCAAGAAGGACATAAATCCTAGCTATGCTATGATTCTGGATGCATCGAAAGCATTTGATATGGTTAACTGGAACTTCCTGTTCACAGTGCTATCCCACTTTGATATACCCACTAAATACCTTAATATTATCAAATATTTATATAATAGCTCCTATATTTGCTTATTTATCAACAAAAAACTGTCGCAACTAATAAAAATCTCAAATGGAACTAGGAAAGGATGTTGCCTTTCTCCCCTTCTTTTTAACCTAGACCTAGAACCATTCTTCTTATTCCTAATACAAAAAACACATCACTCAATTCCCAAAATTCTAGATACCAAAATCAGTTTGACTGCATTTGCTGACAATCTGAATCTATATTTTGAACATCCATTATCAGACACCAAAAAATTAATCACCACATTGAATACTTTTGCACACATATCGGATTATAAAATTAATCAAGATAAATCCTGCATTTTCCCAACTAATCCAGAAGCTCATAGAGAATACCTCTTCCCAGACTCTCCGTTTAATTTGGTATACTCCTGCAAATATTTAGGGGGTTGTTACAACCACTCTTCACCTTCTATACTAGACTCCAACCTAATGAAACTATGGACAATAATATTACAAGATATGAATAGATGGCAACAGTTGAAACTCTCTATGCTATTCAAAACCGCCATTATTAAGATGAACATTCTCCCAGAAATTTTTTATGACTTTCATGCATCTCTATCCTTCATACCGAATATATTTTTCTCTAAAATCCATAAAGCTTTTGTTAAGTTCATCTGGTATCCTAAGCAATCAGGATGTCCTATCAGAAACGTACCCTCTCTAAAGATAAAGGAGGTTTTAGTTTGCCAGATATACAACTGTCCTATAGAGTTTTACATGCTAGCAGATTAATTAAAATTGCTAACTTCGTGCCCAGCAGTCAAATACGGACCCCCCTATGGATAAAAATGTGGTTTAACCATGTCTTAAAGAATTACTTTAACCCCAAAGCTCTCCCCTTCATAGACCCAAATGTCCTTAAAAATTTAAAGATACATCATATATTAAAAGAAAAAAAAATCAAATCTTTTCACGGTTTACTTAAATCCCTAAATCTGAAGAAAGCCCTTTTGGTACTCCAACCTATACATTTAAATCCTAGTCTTCAGCTAAATAGAAAAATGATCAACCTTAAAGACTACCCACTAATCAAAGATTACACAGTATGGGATATTCACAAATACAGAGATTCATAACTCACAAATCTACAGGAAGCCCTAAAGTTATCTAAAAAATATACCATAATCCTGCGACAAATAAGGGAACTTATTGCACTCTCCTTTTGATTTTTACATAGACGGTCCAACTCTCAATCAGGTCTCTAAATTAATGTAAATTCAAGACAGCAATAACAGCATGGTATCCCTTGCCTATAAACTAATTAGTACAATGTTGCACCAAGATAAATTAGTATTTGAGAAGTGTTGGAATCAGAATGGTCTGTGTATTTCTAAGGATCAGAAATTATCCGCCATTAATTCTACTCTTTCTTTCTCCCCCTTTAAAAATGCATTTATACTCAACATATGATTACCAATAACCTGTACTTCACACCTGTCAACCTAAATAAATTTAATCCGGATGTCTCAACTGCTTGTCCATGCTGTTCTTTCCTCAAAGCGGATATCCTACACATAATTTGGTTTTGTAGATACTCACATAGTATTTGGTGTCCTATTAAGGTGAAACTTGATAAAATGGCTTATCACAAATCAACTCTTTCTTGAGAAATGGCAGTGATACATATTACAGATATTAGTATCTCAAAACTAAAACTGCACATTTTAATCCCTCTTTGTTTACTTGTCAAACTCTACATCACTAAAAACTGGTTAGATTGTACTAAATTATCATGGGATGGTTTCAGGAACATGGCAATTAAATATATTACTTCGCAAAAACTGCTATTAATTAGCCCTCAGAAATTCACTTACTTTCGGAAATTCTGGAATTCCTTATTTGAACTATTATATGATAATTAACATCCTACTTAACTTGGAGAATTCAGATGTTGAGGTTGCTACTACACTGTTGTCCTTGACTTGTTTCCTCTCCTTTTCTTCTGATCATTTGTTTTCTGACTCAGTTTCCATTTAATTTCCCTAATTTTGTTTGCTTTTTCAGATACTACATCAATGTTAATTAATTTGAGCCTTGTAATGTTGACCTGCATATTTCTACACATATAAATTTTGGTAAATAAGGAGTATAACCCCTCGCAGCACTGTTGTATATTTTGTATGTATATTGTATTCACCTGCTAACTTGTAACTGAATTAAATTCTTATTCTGCAATTGTGTTTGTTAAGTTTTCTGTATTGAAAAACAATAAAAGTTCTATTTGAAAAAAAATAATAGTTGTACAAGTGCATTACTCCAGAGTCATCTCAAATCACTCTAAATCACAGATGTTATTTCAGAGACATGAGATTGCTGGTGGCGTTATTCTGGTATTGCCCATGACTGTGCTTGCTTCTTTTAATGTTGTCCATGAGCCTTTACCTCTGTCCCACTTGCTGTAGATCTCTGCTGAGATTACACTCATATTCAAGCAAATCAGCACCCTACCCCAATTGTATTTCAGATCCCTGATAGATGTCCTCTGCATTATTTATGTAAGAATGTTTATCTTACACACACATTCCTCCTCATTGTTATGTCACCTTGTGAAACAGTCACATAATACACATTTTCACTGTGCAGTCCCTACTGCACCATACTGATATATGATTGGTATTGCTGCTACAACCATCTTCTATTGACTTGTCCTCATCTGCTGTACATTAGGGTGTTTCATCTGTCCTCTTTACCGGTGTTCAGTCCTACAGTTCATCTGTGTCCCTGTTCAATACACACACTTCCCCTGAGTGTTTATTTTACATGTCAGTCCATGTACCCTTACAGATCATTTACTCAGTTTCAATACATAATCCCAGTAATGGGATTTCACAATAATCTGCACTGTAGCTACACTATCCTGCACTGTGTTTGGACGATATACTTAACTATCATACCTGTCCAGATTTTCATAGAATGTCCAGGGGATTTTTGTCTTAGATATCTTTTAGTGTGTTTCTTATCTAAGATGTGTTTTTCTGCCATATCAGAGATGATCTCAGTACTGATGTGAATCAGTAATTACATACATTTGAGTTTCTGACTTCAAATCCTTCAGAAAGTATCTTAACGCAAACTCCTGGTTATTCTAGCACATTTCTAATGAGCAAATATGTCATATATATCCCCATTTCTGGATCATTGTACCCCATTATGTTGGCCTTGGTCCAGATGTCTTGCAGTAAGAGATTGAGAGCTCTCTGTTATGCCCTGGTGATCATTGTGGCATTCTGCACAAAACCGTGGACCTTCACTGTTGTCATTTAAACAGGATTGCTATCTGCATTGGTATCTTGGCCAGCAACACATTTGTCAGTCATGAAACCTTGCTTACTTGTGTTTAAATGCGGAGCGCAGGATGAATATTCAATGAGTGCTGCTGCTTACCAAACATCACCACATACACATGTAAACTCCACCTACTCTTCACACAAAGCCTAAATGGAGTTTATTGAATCCCAGGGATTGTTTTACACCCCCTGGGAATTCTATACACTAACTCTAAGACTGCACAATATTAGGGTGAAAGGCATATTTCCCAATTCTGACAACTGAACAATGCTGTGCACCTGTCGACTATCTGTGTCATTGACTAAGTTTGTTTTGACTAAACAGTTGTCAACCAAAGATGGACTTGACATTATTCAGCTCTCCTATATATGTGTATATATATATATATATATATATATATATATATATATATATATATATATATATATATCTATGGGACTACGTGAAGACGCTGAAATTGCAGATCACCGACAATGAGAACACTGACACTGGAAGATCGACAACAGAGAAGACTAACAGTTGAGAATCCCAATGCTGAGAACACCGATATTTTAAGGTAAGTGTGCGATAGGGATGGACTTTAGGGTCAGGGTGTGGGTAAGGTAAGTGTGTGACAGTGACGGACATTAGGGTAGGGTGCGGGTCAAGTAAGTGTGCGATAGTGACGGACTTGAGTGTTAGGGACGGATTAAGTGAGTTAGGGTTAAGGTGCGGGTAAGGTAAGTGTGCGATAGTGACGGACCTTAGGGTTAGGGTTTGGGTTAAGGTTAGTGCATAGATAGTTGTGTATGTAAGGTTTAGTATAGGTTTGTAAGGTTTTTGGTGTGCTTGTGTGTGTGTGTTTTTCGGGAAAGGTATTTGTTTTGTTGATTGTCAGGATTTTGGTTTGTCGGGCATGTGAAGTTTCGTGTTTTTGAACTTTTTTTTTTTCGTTTTTTTTGTGTCGGTTATTTCGTTGTCGTGTGTTGCGGCGTGCCGGTGTTATCAAGTAGACATATATATATATATATATATATATATATATATATATATATATATATATATATATATATATTTATATATATATATATATATATATATATATATATATATATATATATATATATATATATATATATATATATATATATATATATATATATATATATATATATATTTAAAAACCTCCAAAAAAAGATTCCAGCACAAACAGGAGACACGAGCAGCTGTAGGTAAACTTGTTTATTGAATGTAACACATCCCCCAAACCGGTTTCGCTCCGAAGAGCGTCATCAGTGAGTGCAGAATTCACATAATGCATCCATATATATAACCGGATTGCACCATGCCCCCTAGTGGTGTGCCACATTTATACATACATATAAAAAATTGATGCATGTAACTAATTCTTAAACTAATTAGTTTCATATGATAATATAAAACAAAGCACTACATGAAAACCAAAATCTATCCTACTAATACCCCCAACAACATTATGTTATATAATCAAAACACCTATACATATCACTATACTGAAAAAATTCTATAATGATATATATACACAGACACATTCAATGGAAAGTCTAAATGACCTCCATAATCACCAGTGATCATTCAGTCCAGGTTTAAATAATGCTCCAAGATTGACAATCCACCTACGTTCCAAATTGTTTAACAATTGATGTCTTAAAGCTATATTGGCAACATTTGATTGTATCAAATCAATCCCTACAAATACAAAATGCGAGGCTGTATGTACTAGGGTATGCTTATATAGGGCACTCCTTTCACGTTTGCATTTGATATCACTAATGTGAAGGGCTATCCTTTGTTTGAAACTACAGGAAGTTTGTCCTACATAAAAAGCCCCACATTTACACACAGCCATGTAAACCAACCAAGTACTGCTACATTTGATATGATGTCTAATATCATAAACCTTACTAGTGTTAATAGATGTAAATGATGAAGTTCTGGACACTAGTTTACAGTATTTACAGTTGCCACAAAAGGTACATCCCGGGCGACCACTAGGCTTGTGTCCCGAGCTGGTAACTTCATTCTTGAAACGTGAAAAACATTGACCCAATGTTTTACCCCGTCTATAACCAAAATTACATCTATCAGGTAGTATATCTGAAAAAAATTGGTCACCTGTAAAAATGTGCCAATATTTATTGATAATATCCCTGATCTTAAAGGTATTGGTCCCATAGCTAGTAATAAATCTCACTGTTGATGAATCATTGGCTTTATCCACAGATCTGGATTGTAACAGCTGTGTTCTATTTAGCTTTCGACCTCCAAAATAGGCTGTATTTAACTTAGGTTCTGAATATCCACGATCCATAAACCTCTGTTTTAAAACTGCTGCTTGTGTATCATATTCCTCATCTGTGGAACAAATTCTTCTAATGCGTTGGAATTGGGCTTTAGGTATATTATTTATTATATGGGGTGGATGACAACTGTTCGCCAATAGTAAAGAATTCTTCGAGAAGGGTTTTCTATGTACTGTGGTAGCTATTGTGCCATCCAGTGTCTTAGTGACATGTACATCAAGAAAATCAACCGTAAACAGGTGTATTTTACCTGTAAATTTAATCCCAAAGACATTACTATTCAAATACTGAACAAAGTCATTCCATACCCCCTCAGGCCCCTTCCAAACCACCCAGCAGTCATCTAGGTATCTCCTCCACATCATAAGCTGTTCTTTAAAGGGGAAATCAGCCTGATAGATGTATTTAATCTCAAAGAAACCCATAAATAGGTCAGCATATGTAGGGGCGAACGTCGCCCCCATGGCTGTCCCCTTGCTTTGGAGATACCATTGGCCCTGGAAACTGAAGACATTGTGTTCTAATACCAAAGTAAGAATATTAATGATAAAGTCCATGTCATCCTTAGAGTAAACACCAGCTTGTGATAACCAATATTGTATGGCCTGAATACCACCCTGATGAGGGATACTAGTATATAGGGATTGGACATCCAAAGTCCCTATATATGCCTGTACAGGTATCTGTAAATCCCCCATTAAAGATAGAAACTGGGTGGTATCTTTAATCCGTGCCCTAACTTGATTCAGAAGAGGCTTCAACCTATATTCCAGATATTCTGAAAGAGGTTCGGTCAAAGAACCTCTACCTGCCACTATAGGTCTGCCAGGGGTACCTATCAAAGTTTTATGTATCTTAGGGACAAGATAAAAGTATTGATGCCTAGGTATATCTACTGTAAGTTGTTTATGTAGAGTGTCAGTTATAATACCTCTTTTAAATGCCCTTTTTAAAAAACCATCAATTACACTCTTGAAATCATGTGTTGGATCCAATGGAAGCTTGATATACGACACATGATCATTAAGCTGTTTCAAGGCCTCCAAGGTATACTCAGTCCTATCCCAAATCACTGTCGCCCCACCTTTATCAGCGCCCACTATGATAATATCTTTGTTATTAATCAAAGTTTGCAAAGCCTCATACTCACCTTGATTAAGATTCCTATCATGATTTACAAAAATGCTAGTACAATTATTTTGTATATCTTGTAATACCAAGTTCTCAAAAGTTTTAACAACAGCATTATATGGAGGTTGGAATTCAGATTTTCTAAAATGAAAATTATCATCCATATTGCTATTGACATTTTGTGCTTGGTGTGCAAAATAATATTTTAAATTCAGATTTCTAGTAAATTGCTTTACATCTTTCACAACATCATAGTGGGACACATAAAAAGACGGTACATATCCAAGTCCTTTATTCAAAAGTTTTATTTGGTTTACATCAAATGTGCATCTAGACAAATTGACAATCAAATTGTTAACATCAGCATTATCAATTTCAACAGTCCCCTCGGGATCCAAATTAACTGCAACTACACTACTTGCATTTGCATTTTGGACTGGAATAACAACCTTATTTCCTCCCCGCCGGTGTTTGCGGCCCCCCCCGTCTAAAGGGGTATTGGGCCTCTTTCTCACTGGTGAACCATGCTGCTCAATATATATATATATATATTTATATATATATATATATATTTATATATATATATATATATATATATATATATATATATATATATATATATATATATATATATATATCTATATATATATATATATATATATATATATATATATATATAGGTCTACTTTTCTTGATTAAAATTTCAAATTCTCGAACAAGAAAAGTAGAAATCCACTTAAGCGAACGTGCACTACATCAAAAGTGCACTTTCGCAAAAGTCTTTTTGGAGGTGGGAGGGGGATGAAGTTTGCACTGAATCTATCTGCCAGGATGTTGGCAATATCAGTAGGTTCAGTGTAGTTTGTGCTATTTTGCACTAGTTCAGTGCATATCTGTGAGTTGCCACTTAGATTCTTAACATAGCTAAAGAAGGCTTTGTGGCTATCTTTTGAATCCTTGGCTATTTTTCTTTTGAAGTTAGCCTTGGATGATTTCATGAGGGACCTCAGTTTCTTACTGATACTAATCAGGGATGTCTTTCCTTCTTAGGATTTGCTTTTTTTCTGAACTAGTTTCCTCCTTCTATTGTATAGCCTGTTTATTGCAGGGGTCCACCAAACTGGTTTCCTTCTCTTAGAGGAGTGAGTTTAGATTTTGCTAGTGATGGCACGATCTATGCATCCTTGTAGGTGCTCATAGACTGCATTTGTAAAGGTTTCTGCATCTTGAGCAGCGTCATCCTTTAGCATGGGGGCTGTGAAACCTACCACCTCTGTCTTAAGTAAGGTAAAGTTTGCTTTAGAAAAGTTTTTTACTGTGGTTTCCTTAGTTGGGGGTGATGGTGGGGTGTGGACATCCAGAGTGATTAGTTTATGGTCTGATCTAACCAGTGACGGGTTGACCTTCGATATGGAACACCTGTCGCCCATGTTGGTGATGACCAAGTCCAGTATGTTTTCACCTCTGGTAGGGGAGTTTACCAGCTGGTCCAGGACGTTTGAGTTGATGAATTCCAGGAAGCGCTGTGCCTGGGAATTTGTACTCGAGTAGTTTTCCCAAGTGAATGGTAGAGTTATTGAAATCACCCAATATCGGGGTGTTTGGTAGGACCTTAATGTTTTCCAGTGTCTCCAGAAAGGTGGAGTGGTGGTTCTGTTCATGGAGGGTGATCTGTAGCAGGCCACAATTTGCATTGCAGATTTTCCCGATGTTAGATGCACATGGATGATCTCAGAGGTGTCATGCTGCGTCACTAACCTGGAGGTGTAGGTATCCTTGATGAATATGGATACACCCCCTCCTTTTGTGTTTTGGTCCATGTTAGACAGGACAGCAGGATTATACATAATTCTGTTATTATCTTGTTGAGTCATTTTTCTGGCTAGAAAATTTATCACACTACATTTGTATGCATTTCTGAGACTTACAGTGGTTTTTATATATTTTGCATGTCTTTACACAGGAAGCCTGCATAAACTTATAAAAATCACCTAAGCACAAAATTACCATCTCTCAGTCTTTGTACAGAGCAGAAATGTTATCTATCTTTCTATAAGATATTGGCTTGAACTATGATGTTATATTAAGATAGCAAACACTGCAAACTCCAAACTTCCTAAACATAGACTCTATTATGTCTTAATTTAAAATGTAAAATGCATTTTTGTACTGGCTGATGGAATGGTTTGTCCTGCAGAATTTCCCATTTCAGTAAAATGTTTCCCACTTTGGGCATCTGCTAAGGTGACGACCCTAGACAAGTAAAAGGAAGAAAAAACAAAGGAAGGCAAAACTAACTTCACAGCAAAACTAAGGTACCTGGAATTTTGTGGAATAAATATTCATTGTCTTCTAACTGCAGGTAGTATTTTTCACATTTCCAAAGATAAAACATAATGACCAGATAGGCTGCCTCACAGGTCCTCTGGAATTTAAACAGTGTGCTTGTAGAAACCTAGCTGTGGAATTTACAAGAGTGACAAGAGTAAGGCAGCATCACAGACCCCCCCCCCCAATATCAGAGGACAGCATTACAGACCCCCCCATATCAGAAGAGGGCATTCCCCTTGTAAAAAAAAATAATTTTACAGGTTTTAGAGTGAGCTTTGGGATTTGCTTTATTTTCCGTCAATTACATTTTAGGTTTCATAGTTGTAGGCTCAAAAGAATAACTCTTTCACATCAAGTGGGGGGTCCTCTGCCACATATAAATATGGACAGATGCATTAGTAACAGTAAGTATAGCCTACGTAGGAACTCCCTTCATGAGTCCTCTGCAGCTTATAGGCGTGGAACTATACATAAATAACAGTAAGAGTAGCCTATGTAGGAATACCCCTCATGAGTCCTCTGCAGCATATAGGCATGGAACCATACATAAGTAACAGTAAGTATAGCCTAGGCAGGAACACCCTTTATGGGCTTACAAATGTTTGAGACAAACAGAAATGCCTCAGCTGTGTGAATACAGGATTGTGAAAGTGGTTCCAGTATTTCAAGCATATCCTCTAACAACTACACTTAGTCATGTGCATAATACATTTTAGGCTAAATGCCTACACTAAGTGTACACTAAGTGTATGTGATCTGTATTCAAGAACAGCCCTACAATGTTTTTGGGGCTTCTAGCCATCAGAAACATTACACAAAGTGTACATATAGTCTACATCTTGTGGCAACTTTTATGAATCCCCCTCTGTATTT
The DNA here is from genome assembly GCF_019279795.1 of Protopterus annectens. NCBI lineage: Eukaryota > Metazoa > Chordata > Ceratodontiformes > Protopteridae > Protopterus > Protopterus annectens. The sequence goes on along the minus strand of NC_056734.1, from coordinate 595,759,724 downwards.
AAGGGTACAAAAAGTCGGAAATTTAAAAATAAGTAGAAAGAAGGTATGAGTTATGATTGCATTGTCTGTTCACTCCAAATGGTGTACGCTTACTGTAAACTTAATGTAGATGTAAATGAATCCCGGGGATACAGCTTGACATTCTTATAAGCATTGTTTACCACAGAGGTGACTGGCCTTAGAACTCACATGGGGCATATTACATCAGATGACTATATTTACATGCAGTTTGCACATAATTTGTTTACTCCATGGACTGCATCTGCATCCTAATTCAATTTCTTGGAACTGGCTCCAGGGACTGTCATTAGCTATGAATACTTGTATATTTTCCTGTTTGTAAACAATACACATGCAAACACAAACACACCCACACATTCACTTGGACCCAGATTAGTCTAATGTAACACTGAAAAATAGACAAGTGTTTTTTCAACATTCTTGTGACAACAAGTGTAAGTTTAGGACTGCCATACACATGGACCTGGGTTGTAATGCAGGGTATTCCTTATAATTTTACTGTTGTTTCATTTCCCATTATATCACTTTCACTTATAATACTTTGGCTAGTAGAGCTGGTATGAATTATATGTATGAGGGATGAAGCACAATTGTGTTTTCAGATGTATGACTGAGAGTATACTGACTATTATATTTCTGTAAGTATAATTCTGCTATCTGGACTTGCATGGCCTTCACAATTACCTAAGACAAATACACAACTGGATCTATATCCAATAACCTTGTCAGGTCACACAGATAAATGTGTAACAGCTCAAACTGTCACCTGTAGTTATGTGTAATTCTTGACTATGTCTGACAGCACTTCCTCTCTGGCAAGGATGGAAAATCAGCACTGTAGAAGAAAATGTGTTGTCCCTTATACCTAAGTTTGAATCCCACACTGTAAAAATCAATTTTCCTTAGTGTATGAAGACAAAGAAGATGTCAGGTCATTACATTTAGGCCCCAGTGCATGTTACAAACTTAACTCACCTAAGAGTTATCTTCTAATTTCTAGTATAGACTATATCAGGAGACACCCCTCAAACTAAGGCCAAGAATCAGATTAACCTTCCAATTTCAATTAATTAATTCCTCCCTGCTTGGCACTGCTGAACTCTGTTTAACATTGTGCAAATCAGATGGCATCATTGCTCTGGTTTGTGCACTACCAGGAAATGTGATAACTGGAATTGGCAGGAAAACTTCAGTTTCCATTGCTATAGTTCAGCTGGTGGACATGACTACATTGGAGAGGAAGGTGCCAAGTTAAGGGCACAGAGGTAGGGTGTCCAGGAGTCCAGGACATTTACTGAACTCCTGGTAAATCACCACAACCAAAGGCTACTGCAGGGAAACTATCCTGGCTCTGAGTACAAGTCATGGAATAGTTTAGCCCAGGCTGTATCCAGTACCACAGCTATCCTACACAGGGGAGCAATGTAGACATCATTTCAATGACCTATACAGGAGGAAAAGGGATGCTCTTAGTTTTGGTTGCATGATTTTGAGACTGCGGACATCCGATAGCTATGTAAGTATGACAATAAGAGAGTACTTGCAAGACTTAGAGAGCTAAATATTGGCAAGTCTGGTATGCATAATGTTCTCCTGAAGTGTTCTGTTCTTTCCCCAGTTCCAATGAACGTGAGTTCAGTTGCAAGGCTCAAGCTGCTTGATTGGAGAGACTATGAGAAGCAAGTGTTATGTATGCAGCAGAAGAGAAATGTTATTGTAGCTTTAAAAGTTAAAGGTAGCTTTTGGGTCTTTTATACAGTTGTATCAAACTGAGCATGCATATCACAACTGTAAAAGCAAGTATACATGCATTAGTCTGTAGCACAAACCAAACTGCAGTCAGAGGTTGTGGGTTCAGATACCATGATTCCCAGCTATACCATACCATACTGTTATTCCTTCAATAATATTGACATTAAATTAAAAACTCTGTGGTGCCGCGGTAACGTTGTCGCCTCACAGTAAGACGTTGTCCTGTTAGATTCTCAGCTAAAGCGTCTTCTGTGTGGAGACATGCGTGAATGGGCGTACCTTCATTGAAGGTTGTGCATCAGAGCTGGCAACTCGGCATGTAAAAATCTACTGCCAATAATTAGCTGACCGGAGTTCTGCTGTGGTGACCCCTAACTGGGACAAGCTGAAAGACACAACAACAACCAATGGCACAAATGCCCTGCTGTAAACTGTAATCTGAATAATTGGAACACACATATGTACAATATATGCTCATTTCAAATATTACTTTCAGCAATCTGTAGTATAGAGTGTATCTGTTAGGATGTGTACTTAAATGTAATACTTCGTTAGAGTTTTATAATTGTGTTAATGCATTGAATGCCACATATGATGGCGCTAACTTGATGTCTTTTTTTCTCTCACCCTAACCCTTATCTCTCTTTTTTATTTTCTATTATGTTTTGTCAAAATGTCTCCTTGTCATCCACTAAATGCTACACATCACAACAAAAGCAGGCCAGCCCCTGTACATCAGCCTGCTCCACTCCACTGGCTCCAGCACATCTGGCAGCCAACCTGGCAGCATTGCCTCTGCTGCCCCTGCACTACCAGTGCTGTCAGGTAGTACTACCCCAGAAGCTGGTGCAGTGGTGCCTTCAGGGAGCAGTAGCACTGCTGGTGATTTCATCACCCACCAGGAGAAGCCAGGGTTGGTGTGTAGAGTCATGCACCTCCACATTGGTGTATGCCTATGCTGGATGGAGAGGCTGCTCTCCATCATGGTCCATTAGAGGAGGAAATGTCAAGCACTTCAGCCGCTAGTGTAATGAGGGAACAGTGATGAAAGTCAAGTGGGTGAGGAGTCGATTCTCATTGTCTCCAATGGGCAGGAGCCTGGGTTGCCCACACCGCACCCCAATCATGGTGTCCCCCAACCTTCTGTGTCCCTCGCCATCCCTGTCTCATGTCTTATTTGTGTTGTTTGTTTGCATTTGCTTCATCACCTACCGAACTTAGTTGACCCAGACATACCTAAGTCCCTTTCCCAGCAGTCCTCTCTTACTGAATTAAAAAAAAATGGATACCTGCCCCCCCCCAAAAAAAAAATCATTCCATACATAGCTCTCCATTTTGCACATGTGGCTTCTTGACACAGATGATTTGGTCCAATTAGCTATACAATATAATTATGTTGTTGTCACCCTTCTCTCTGGAGGTGACATTCCAAATTCAACTAACATTCTGAACATAAGATCATTTTTTACTGTTGATGAAATGGATAGTTATAATTTTTCCTACCTCCTTCCTGCACATTCCTGTATTGCTTTCCCTTTGTCCCCCCCCCCCTGCTTGCAGACCATTTCCTATCTCCCCCATTTTAATGCCTATAATCTAATCAAAAAGTAGAATCCCACGCAACACACATAAGTAGCAGAAAAAGTAATGGATCCCTTCACTTTTTCACCTATATATTTGTGCAGAGTTTCATATCCCTTAGCAATGCCAAACAATTGTGAGCAGCATTACAAAGCTATGGTTACTTCAACACAATGCAGCTTAACCTTGCAGTGCAATGCCTAGACAAACCAACACATGTAGTATGAAGAATTCATGTCATTGCATTATCAATGTCTTGTTAACAGTATTTAAAAGTATAAGATACACCTAGATTCGAACCCAGTATCATCTGGGCTAAAAAAACAATACAAAAATGTATTTACAGCTGTTGTCACAGAGTCAGCTAAGCAACATGTGTGTTTCATAGACTCAGTTCTAACTTTCATACTTTAGCAATGTGGCTTGCATTTGCACACTGTTTAACTACATGCAAAATGGGAACGTTTTGGAAATGTGTATCTCACCTGCGCAAACACTTTGCCAACCGTCCTGCAAACTCGCTGCTTGCCATGCTGTGGAAAAGTAAATATTATTATGTATTACTGCTTACTGTCGATTTCCTGTCTAAGATATAAAATTACATGTGGAAACATAACAAACTGAAGGCCCCATCTAACAATATATCACATATTTACAATAGCCCCGTGTTCTGCCTCCCCCAAAGCACTGCAACCCTGGTGTCTCAGTTCTTTTTTCACACATATATCGCCTAAACTACAGAAACTAATATCAAATGTGTGATATGCATTGCACATAAATCTGTTAACATGCAACAAGAACTATTGACCTGTAAGCCTAAAAGGCCTTATCTGCAAGGCTAGGGAAGGAATCAACGTGAACCTTGTCCACACGACCATAAGTGACCCTCAACACACTTCACCTGACTTATTTTGGTTTTGCCAAGGGTAGATCTTGCTTACTAAACCTAGTGGATTTCTTTGATACTGACCCCAAAGATCTGTGTGAAGGATAACAGGACATACCACCTATGCTGAGTTATCTAAGGCAATTGACAATATGCCCTATTTAGGTATCATAGTTAAAACCACCAATCTAGGATTTAACCCATACATTGCTACATGGATAACCAACTGGTTTACCAGCAGAACACACACTGTCAAAGTTGGGGACTGCACCTCCACCACTAGACCACACACCAGTGGAATACCACAGGAATCTGTGTTGGGCCCTCAACTGTTTGCAAACTATTTCTCTAAAGTGCAGCCAAAGGTAGATGGCTTGTGGCTTACCAAATTTGGAGATTACTGTCAACTGGATGCAGTCATATAGAGTCCCCTAACTATGTTATCACATTTCAAAAGGGGCTTTCACAGACAAATGATTGGTGCTAAACTCATGGACTGAACCTTACAGCAAAAATGCTTGATTGTCCCATTTACCAATGAAGTACCCTGCTAATTATAATATACATAGAATTCCTCTAAGTTCAAGCACAGTGTTGTGAGACTTGGGAACACATGTTAATAGCAATCTACATTTCAGTCGCTATGTGTCCATAGTGGCATACCTCTCAGCTGTACAGATTTTTGTTGAAAGTCCAGATTTTTGCCTGAAATTTTTCATCATCTTTTTATGAAATTGTGGTTTTCTAGCAAATCACTGGCAAATCACTGAAGATTTAGTTTGGAAAATAATGATAGGTATTTGAGTGTCAGAATTCATACCCTTCAGAAAATTCATACCAATGCTAAACCTGCTATTCTATTTAATTTCTAACTTTGTAAGAGCAATATTTAAAATAAAATGTCCCTATTACTGGGCTTTTGTCCCCTCATTATTTATAGCTTTCTCCAGATCTCTTGCTCTCAGAGGTTGACAGGTATTCTGAGTGGTGAGAAGCACATTCTAAATTGTGCATCTCATAAATAAGGCCATCACATCCAAGACCAGGGTAGGTTATAACTCTGCTGTACTGTTCCCTTATCAGACCACTAATTGAGTACAATGATCCCTTCTATCTGTACCTCATCAGACACCTGCAGCAACTGGAGAAAACACAGAAGTTTGTGACCAGGAACTACCAGGGCCTCCAAAACATGACATACATAGGAAGACTGAAAGACCTGTCACTGTACTCAGTATGATGAAGGCTGCTAAGAGCTGGCCTTTGTCTGGCCTACAGAGCAGTCTCAGACCCTGACCTACTGGAAATGTTGGACATCTTCAAATCAAATGGGGCAAGAATAATTTGCTCCAGGGATCTCAACCTAGCCTCTAACATAAACAGAGCATGTTGGGGAGACAGATATATCTAGCAGCAATTGCCACACCTCTGTAATAGGCTCCCACTGCATGTGAAGCAGTGCTTTTCAATGACCCTATTCAAGCACAAACTTGACAATTGCAATGGTGGTTGTAAATTCACCCCCTGGTTTGGCATCTATGTCCCTCACAGACAGGCTAGACGGTGCTGATCACAACATCACTCTGATAACAATGACTATTTAATGAGTCACAATAAGGGTACTTGTGTTTTTATGCAGCTAAGCTTGTAAATGCCCTAGGGCCATTAGGCTAGTAACCTCCTATGAACCTAAGAAGCTATGAACCTATGCAAGTCTCCCAACATTTTCTCTCCAGCATGCCATGCTGATGTCTTCAGTATAAGTTGAATTGTGGTCTTGTAAAACTCAGAGTTATCCCATGGTGCAGTCTCTATATATAGGTAGGGTTTTGTTCTCACTACAGTCAGCTGTGGGGGTGTCTAGCCAGAAGTTCAGAAGTGTGTGTCCTACAATTAATGTTGCAATCCTATGGGTTGACAGTATTTTGATTCTTGCACATGCCTACACATCCATTTCATGCATGCCTCCCAAAATCTTCTCTCCATCATGTCCTGCTGATGTCATCCAGTATAAGTTCACCTGCAGTCTTGTAAAAGTCAGACTTATGCTATGGTGCTTGCATAAATTACTAAGTTCTTTAGACTGTGTGTTTAGATGTTAGGGGGTCTATTCTCACTGCCGTCATCTGTGTGTGTGTGTGTGTGTGTGTGTGTGTGTGTGTGTGTGTGTGTGTGTGTGTGTGTGTGTGTGTGTGTGTGTGTGAGTGTGAGTGTGTGTGTGTGTGTGTGTGTGTGTGTGTGTGTGTGTGTGTGTGTGTGTGTGTGTGTGTGTGTGTGTCATGCCTGTGTGCATATGTGTGTGTGTATGTGTGTCTGTGTGTGTGCGTGTATGTCTCTGTGTTCACTTGCTTGACATTACAAAGAGCCTTTTATACCAAAAGTGGGACACTGTTATTGCCATATTCCCCTCACCAGACACTGCTGATGTCATCTGCTATTAAGTGTTGTCTGAGACAATCCGAGTCAGACTTTAGTTGTGGTGCTTGTTTTAAATACAGAGTTCCGTCATCCATGTAATTAGATAGGTAGGGGTTCTATTCTTACTGTAGTTAATTGTGGTATCTGTGAGCACTTTCTTGACATTGGAAAGAGCCTTTTAATCCATCTTGAGGTCCACTCTTATTACCACAGTCTCCTCCCAGATACCACTGATGTCATTAGCTATAAAGTGTTGTTTGAGACACTCAAAGACAAACTTTAGCTGTAGCACTTGCCTTCAATGCAGAGTTCTGTAGTTAGATAGTTATGGGTTCTGTTTTCACTGCAATCACCTGTGTGTGTGTGTGTGTGTGTGTGTGTGTGTGTGTGTGTGTGTGTGTGTGTGGGTGCACTTGCTTGACATTACTCAGAGGCTTTTACACCGGCATGTGGGACACTGATATTTCCATAGTGTTCTCACCAGATACTGCTGATGTAATCAGCTATATGTTATTTATGGATCTGCACTATTCTCACTAGTGCAGGGTCAGACACTGGCCTGCAGGCCAGGCATAAGTCATCTTATTCTATATGATACAGATTGCAGTGGCATGGGTTTCAATCTATCCACATACATCATGACATGGTTTGTATGCACTGTGTTTTTGTGGTGAATAACCCATGTGGTCTGTCCAGCTGCTGCATATTTCTGGTGTGGTATATGCAAAAGTGAGTGTTCTGATGAGGTCGAGTGCGGTGCTGTAATATAATCCTGAGATATGAATATGATGGCATGCCTTAAGATATGAATATGATGGCAAGACTTGATGTGTACAACATAGGCTTTCAATACCAGTGTGGCACATGATGGTTGAAGTTCAGAGTGCTATGTATGTGTGTTCCCAGTGCTTGCATCACTGAGTTTCAACATAACAGGACTGAGGTCAACACTGTAATTAGCGGGGAATTCCACTTTGCCAAAGACCAAAATAATTACACACTTTTACCATTTATTTGTAGACAATGTGGCTTTGTCAGCAGTCATTTGTCTGTGTTAGCCCCTCCTGTCATATGTTCTCATCACCTGGTATGCAAGAATCAGTAGACGCTATAAGCCAAAGGCCATATACTTTAGCCGGAACTGTCAAGAAATAGATTTCAAACAGTAAATGGCCAAACACAGATCCCTGGGGTACACCAAAGGTGACAGCTCTAATGGTACAGGTTTATTCCCCAACATTCACAGTATGTGTTTGTAAGTAAAACAATTGATTACCCATCTAGTGACATGAGATTTAATCCCCAGGTGGGAGAGTTTCTCAGTGATCCCTGTTTGGGGGTAGTGTTCAAATCTAGGCAGATGTGGATAGCTAGTATCCAATGTCTTATCTACATGCAGACCTATTACACAAAATCAATAGGCTGTGACAACATCACAAATCACCTATTACATGACTCATCACTACACCTTCCTGACATGGTTGAATACACACTTCCACACACCCTCCACACAGGCTATGTTGCTGTAGAAAGATGTTTTCAACATGCATCCATATGAGTTGGGGGAACAGCACCCGATGCATGCATGTATAGACATATTCTGACTCTCCTCATCTGTGAGGTAGACCAACATGTCAACTTGGACCTTTCCTAAATGGACACTAGTGATATCTGGCTGAGTGCAATAGATCTATGTGAATTGTTAATGCTACATCATGTCTGTTACATGTCTTAGATGTCCTCAAAGAGATCATCGAGGGCATACATGATTACAACACTATCAACATTTTGAACTTGACAAGGCCAAGGCATTTGACACAAGTCCACACTGAGGTATTCACTCAACACTGTTAAATGTGGCCATATACACCTATATCACACACTGTATAACATGCATGGTATCTAAATGCATTGACATAAGTGAAGTGACATATCTCAGGTCCAGTGATCAGGTCCATACTTCAGGGCTGTCTGCTAGGCCCTTTTCTCGCCATTATTTATGTGATGGACATTATAGATGGCACATACTCATCCGGTGTCCAAAAAGCTGCCTGCAGAACTACAGACTGTGGGCAATCATTGACTCCAACTGTGAAATTAGTATAATAGAGAAAGTATCAGTGCAGATCAAAGATTGCTGCCACAACCATGACAACACCTGCAATGACAAGAAAACATGGGGGGATTTATTACATCAGGAAAACAAATGCACAACCCATGTATATTGTGGACATCACACCATATAATCAAACCAATAGGTATGTGACATTTGACCTGGGATAGATGGTAAGTGAAACTGGTACTGACTACTCCCTTGTATGTAACACAACTACTATGTGAAGTATATCCACATCAGAGGCCATAATACCCCTATAGTTCACAGCCTTCATCACATCAATAAATTAGTACAATGCACCCTTCTTTATGTACCTCCCTACACATCTTCCACTAAAATGTAACTGAAGTGTACCTCCTTTGTCACAGTGAGTTGTCACACACCTTATTGACCATACCCACATATTCTTTTTGTAGCATAAACATTACTGTCTGATGGTGCAGAACCCCATCAAGGTGTTACACCAGATGCATGTGTGATACCTGTTCTGGTGATAAACACAGTGCATATATAGGTGTTTGACAATATTAATACTGTCAACTAGACTATATTAATCATAACGTCCATTCAAGTATAGCAATGTCCCTCCTAACACCTCCAGCATATGTTACAGTGCCAGAACAGTGTGCGTGATTACCCTCATAGAGTGTGTACATATCATAATAATTGTACAAGTGAATCATAACAGATGTAACTGGTCTCTTAATAACAACATTTTGCTCAGCCCATTAGTGAAAAAAGAGATAGCTCAAGCCCTATTAGATTTTACCAATGACCCTCTGAACTCAAATATCCCATTTGACATACAATGGGCAGCATGTAAAGCTACACTTAGAGGAATAATTTATTCAAAAATAATCATACCTGAAAAAGAAAAAAAAAAAGAAAACAGTCTCCTGTCCAAACTCAGAGATTTAGAAGAAAAACTTCAAATGAATCATTCTTCTCTAATAGAACAGGAGATGATAGGTAAACAAAGGAATTATTCAATCTCCATCAAGCTAACTACTCCATACAAGAGCTAAGGTTTATTACTAAATATTCCGAATTGATACAATTTCCCTCTAAAGCACTAGCTAGACTAATTGATAACAAACAGTCTTCACCGAGGATAGCTCTGATTAATTACCAAGTTATGCTTTACAAATCGGATGACCAAATTATAAACTTGTTTTACCAAGTATATTCAGGAATTTATGCTAGCTGTGAACACCAAATCTCAACTTCAGAAATAAATGACTACCTTAATATCATCATATTCCCAAAGTTAATGAAGATCAGAAAAGAATACTATCTGCCCCATTGAGTCAAATAGAAATAATAAAAGCCATTAGTAATCTTAAGCCAGGGAAAGCTCCAGGCCCAGACGTTATTCTCCTGATTTCTATAAAACCTTTAAAGAAGCCATTGCTCCCATTTTACTTAAACTATTCAATAATATTTACATTAATGGAATATAAGACCTTTATATCAATCACTCCAAAGCCATCCTAATTCCCAAACATAACTTAGACAAATCGAACCCTAACCACTACAGGCCAATTTCACTTATGAACATTGATATACAAATTTTACCATCGGTATTAGCTGAAAGGCTTAAAAAGGTGATCCCCTTTCTTATCTCTGAAGAACAAGCAGGATTCATGTCCAACCAACACACCTGGGATAACACTTTAACAATGGAAACTATGATCAATCTTACCAAAAAGGACATAAATCCTAGATATGCTATGATTCTGGATGCATCAAAAGCATTTGATAGGGTTAACTGGAACTTCCTGTTCACAATGCTATCCCACTTTGATATACCCACTAAATACATTAATATTATCAAATATTTATATAATATCTCCTATACTTGCTTATTTATCAACAAAAAAACTGTTGCAACTAATAAAAATCTCAAATGGAACTAGGCAAGGATGTCCCCTTTCTCCCCTTCTTTTTAACCTAGACCTAGAACCATTCTTCTTATCCCTAATACACATCACTCAATTCCCAAAATTCTACATACCAAAATCAATCTGACCGCATTTGCAGACGATCTGAATCTATATTTTGAACATCCATTATCAGACACCAAAAAATGAATCACCACATTGAGTACTTTTGCACACATATTGGATTATAAAATTAATCAAGATAAATCCTGCATGTTCCCAATTAATCCAGAAGCTCACAGAGAATACCTCCTCCCAGACGCTCCCTTTCATTTGGTATACTCCTGCAAATATTTAGGGGGGTTGTTACGACCACTCTTCGCCTTCTATACTACACTCCAACCTAATGAAACTATGGACAATAATATTACAAGATATGAATAGATGGCAACAGCTGAAACTCCCTATGCTAGTTAAAACCTCCATTATTAAGATGAACATTCTCCACAAAATTCTCTATCACTTTCATGCATCTCTATCCTTCATCCCAAATATATTTTTCTCTAAAATCCATAAAGCTTTTGCTAAGTTCACCTGGTATCCTAAGTCAGTCAGGATGTCCTATCAAAAACTTACCCTCCTAAAGATAAAGGTGGTTTTAGTTTGCCAGATATACAACTGTACTATAGAGTTTTACATGCTAGCAGAATAATTAAAATTGCTAACTTCATGCCCAGCAGTACAATATGGAACCCCCTATGGATAAAAATGTGGTTTAACCATGTCTTAAAGAATGACTTTAACCCCAAAGCTCTCCCATTTATAGACCCAAATGTCCTTAAAAATTTAAAGATACATCATATATTAAAAGAAAAAAAATCAAATCTTTTCATGGTTTACTTAAATCCCTGAATCTGGAGAAAGCCCTTTTGGTACACCAACCATCTAAATCCATAATAATCCCTCTAAATCCTAATCTTCAGCTAAATAGGAAAATGATCAACCTTAAAGACTACCTACTAATCAAAGATTACACAGTATGGAATATTCACAAATACAGAGATGCATCACTCACAAATCTACGGGAAGCCCTAAAGTTATTTAAAAAATATACCATAATCCTGCAACAAATAAGGGGACTTATTGCCACTCTCCCTTTTGATTTTTACATAGATGGTCCAACTCTCAATCAGGTCTCTAAATTAATGGAAATTCGAGACAGCAATAAGAGCATGGCATCCCTTGCCTATAAACTAATTAGTACAATGTTGCACCAAGATAAATTAGTATTTGAGAACTATTGGAATCAGCATGGTCTGTGTATTTCTAAGGATCAGAAATTATTCACCATTAATTCTACTCCTTCTTTCTCCCCCTTTAAAAAACTTATTTATACTCAATATAGGATTACCAATAACCTGTACTTCACACTTGTCCACCTAAATAAATTTAATCCGAATGTCTCAACTGCTTGTCCATGCTGTTCTTACCCCAAAGCAGATATCCTACACATAGTTTGGTTTTGTAGATACTCACATAGTATTTGGCGTTCTCTTAAGGTGAGACTTGATAAAATGTATTATCACAAATCAACTCTTTCTTGGAAAATGGCAGTGCTACATATTACAGATATTAATATCTCAAAACTAAAACTGCACATTTTAATCACTCTTTGTTTACTTGTCAAACTCTACATCACTAAAAACTGGTTCGATCGTACTAAATTGTCATGGGATGGTTTCAGGAACTTGGTAATTAAATATATTACTTCGCAAAAACTGTTATTAATTAGTCCTCAGAAATGCACTTTCTTTCAGAAATTCTGGAATTCCTTATTTGAACTATTATATGATAATTAACATCCTACTTAACTTGGAGAATTCAGATGTTAAGGTCACTACTACACTGTTGTCCTTGACTTCTCTCCTTTTCTTCTGATCATTTGTTGTGTGGCTCAATTTCCGTTTAATTTCCCTAATGATGCTACATCAATGTTAATTAGTTTGAGCCTTGTTATAATGTTGACCTGCAACTTCTACACATATAATTTTTGGCAAATCAGGGGTATAACCCCTCGCAGTACTGTTGCATATTTTGTATATATATTGTATTCACCTGCTAACTTTTAACGGACTGACATTCTTATTCTGCAATTGTGATTGTTAAGTTTTCTGTATTGAAAAACAATAAAAGTTCTATTTGAAAAAAAATAATAGTTGTACAAGTGCATTACTCCAGAGTCATCTCAAATCACTCTAAATCACAGATGTTATTTCAGAGACATGAGATTGCTGGTGGCGTTATTCTGGTATTGCCCATGATTGTGCTTGCTTCTTTTAATGTTGTCCATGAGCCTTTACCTCTGTCCCACTTGCTGTAGATGTCTGCTGAGGTTACACTCATATTCAAGCAAATCAGCACCCTACCCCAGTTGTATTTCAGATCCCTGATAGATGTCCTCTGCATTATTCATGTAAGAATGTTTATCTTACATACACATTCCTCCTCATTGTTATGTCACCTTGTGAGACAGTCACATAATAGACATTTTCACTGTGCAGTCCCTACTGTACCATACTGATATATGATTGGTGTTGCTGCTACAACCATCTTCTATTGACTTGTCCTCATCTGCTGTACATTAGGGTGTTTCATCTGTCCTCTTTACCGGTGTTCAGTCCTACAGTTCATCTGTGTCCCTGTTCAATACACACACTTCCCCTGAGTGTTTATTTTACATGTCAGTCCATGTTCCCTTACAGATCATTTACTCAATTTCAATACATAATCCCAGGAATGGGATTTCACAATAAGCTGCACTGTAGCTACACTGTCCTGCACTGTTTGGACGATATACTTAACTATCATACCTGTCAACTGTCCAAATTTTCAGAGATGTCCAGGGGATTTTTGTCTTAGATATCTTTTAGTGTGTTCCTTATCTAAAATGTGTTTCTCTGCCATATCAGAGATGATCTCAGTACTGATGTGAATCAATATTTACATACATTTGAGTTACAGACTTTAAATCCTTCAGAACATATCTTAACACAAACTCCTGCTTATTCTAGCACATTTCTAATGAGCAAATATGTCATATATATCCCTATTTCTGGGTCATTGTACCCCATTATATTGGCCTTTGTCCAGATGTCTTGCAGTAAGAGATTGAGAGCTCTCTGTTATGCCCTGGTGATCATTGTGGCATTCTGCACAAAACCGTGGACCTTCACTGTTGTCATTTAAACAGGATTGCTATCTGCATTGACTTACATGGTTTCTTGGCCAGCAACACATTTGTCAATCATGAAACCTCGCTTACCTGTGTTTAAATGCGGAGCACGGCATGAATATTCAATGAGTGCTGCTACTCACCAAGCATCACCACATACACATGTAAACTCCACCTACTCTTCACACAAAGCCTAAATGGAGTTTTTTGAATCCCAGGGATTGTTTTACACCCCTTGGGAATTCTATACACTAACTCTAAGACTGCACAATATTAGGGTGAAAGGCATAGTTCCCAATTCTGACAACAGAACAATGCTGTGCACCTGTCGACCATCTGTGTCATTATTCAGCTCTCCCATATATGCATATATATATATATTTATATTTATATTTGTGTGTATACATATATATATATATATATATATATATAGAGAGAGAGAGAGAGAGAGAGAGAGAGATCTATGTCAGCCATAAACAAACAAAAAACGCACATCAACAGGAAAAGGAGAAATGACTGCAGAACAAGTCACATTGTAAATAAAGTAAAGTATTTATTTCACAGGAGTACACATAAACATCCATTTAAGCATAAACTGGTAGGAACACAGCTTTTTGTCCCTAATACAAAACTCACAGAGAGTTCTTCAGAACTAAAATAACACCACATGAAATAGTGTTATATAATATATATACATATTTATTTATATATATATATATATATATATATATATATATATATATATGTATATATATATAAAAAACACACACTTATGACATTATCAAGGGTAGCGTAAATAACACTTTGTTCAGACACTCAGTAAAATCTATTTCCTTTAAACAATTTTCTTTTATTATTTTAGAAACAGTTTTGTCTGTCCCTAGGGATGGTTCATGGGATGACAGAATTGAGTACAAAGAATTATTATGGCAACTTAAACTAGATGCCACACCTCCAGAACTGAATGACTGTGAGTCCTTGATTCTAGTTCTTAAAGAGATGATAAGCTTTGGTTCCAATTTTTTGTATTAATTCACTTTTAATTTAAAAAGTATTAAGTTATAAGTTTTTATACAAAGATACATTATTTCTTATTGAGATTTCATTGCACTTCACTTTTACTTTACCATCACTTTTGTGGGAATTTTCACAAATGTGATGATTTTAAAGGAAATGACATTAAGTCCCAGTGAGTATAGTACTAGGGCTGAAAAACTCAAATCTAGCACACTTCACTTTTTAGTAGGTGTGCCCCACTGTAATTTTTCATAAAACATTTATTATAAGGGCAATATATACCAAGAGCTATGTATAGTAGGTCAATTAGCAGAAAGATATCATTACTGCTTGCATACACATACTTTAGAACATATCATATGTACTACTGTATGTGCGTAACTGGTTTAACATGACAATGATGATTATGTAATAAAAAAGAAGTTACATATCTCTGATGGACATAATAGTTAACTGTCAACCATCTACAACTTTCCCATAACCCAAGTATAATTATAAAAGAGAATGCATTGTGAGGAATGTATCGTAAATCCAACCTCTGTTACTAAAGTCAAGCAAGTCTATCAATTTCCAGTATATTGTCAGACATTAATTCAGCATTACACCTGAGAAGCCATAAGCCAGGACCTTTTAATGTCACACACATATAGGACTAATGAAAGTATAGCACCAATCACAATTTAAGTCATGGGTCTGTAATGGCCATCACCTGTGTGGAAATGTATTCATTCACTTTTACATAGGTTTGAAATCCACATTGTACAAATTACTTTTAGAATGTATAAGTCTCCACAAAATATGTCATCATCCCATTATTTTTCCCAGTCATGGCTTAAAAATCAAGTGCTTTAGCATGTCAGTGTTCACCAGTGGAGAAAGTACGACAAGGTATAACAGCATAGATGCCTTAAATGAACGCCAACTCTGACATAAGCATTTCTGTTTCATAAACTCTCTTCCTCTTTGATTAGCAATATTTCTCTTTGCTTATCATTGTGCAAATGCATCTGGCATGGTTGTGTGTGTTTGTGCACTGATAATAAAATGTGATATCACAAATTAGCAGGAAAACATTACAAATGTTTTTGGAGGAACTTTGCAAACATGGCAGGAGATGGGAAAGATGGTGCCAAATTAATAGTACAGAGGTGGAGTGTGGATGTGTCAAAACAATTTGTCACACCCCTCTTGAAGTGCTACAGCTGCTGCAGGGGAACTATAGTGGGTCTCAGTACAAGGCTGAGGCTTGGAACAGCCTGGCCAAGGTTGTGTCTAGTGCGACTGGCATACCACAGCAGGCAGAGCTCAACCAGTGGCTGGATGAATTTAGAATTGCTGATATACCACAGTTTTGTGAGTATACAGATAAAACAGCTTTAAATGATATGCAATGGTGTAGCTAGTCAAGACTGGTATGCCTAATGCTTTCATGTCTTTTCTTTCATTTTCTATTTTACAGCTGCAGAAGGAATCTTGGTGAATAGGGAGGCACACGATGAGAGGCTGGAGCAACTCAGTGAGTCAAGGGGTATGTATGCAGCACAACTGAGCCTGATTGTAATAATTATATTGTGACTCCATAGATCAGTATCAAGTTCAGCATGCATGTCTTAACTGTAACATCAAGCATGCATGCTTTCTTCTATAGCTCTTGGGAATTGTATTAGGCAAGTGTAATAGCATATGGTTCAGTTCCCACAAATAACCTATAGATTGATATTCAACAAGTATCATGTTATGTTTGAAATGCAATAATATTAGCTTTAGTGCTTTGTTATTAAGTTAATCTGTACAATCTTTAAAAGCAGATAAGGAATATGTGCATATTCCAGGGATAACTTGCAACAATTCAGTCATGTTTGGATTCTGAAAGCTCTATAGCTAGAATAATAATAAAAGGATATTTGTTCTAATAAAGCATGAACGTGACATATATTGGTTCAAATCATCTCTTTTCTTTTTTGTTTCATCCCACTCCTTATCATTCCTCTGTGGAGTGTTGTCATAAATCACTTGACTCAAGTTTTTTTGCCTATAGCATCAAAGATTTGGTACCAGATGTCTCTCTCCTTTTCTTGATTAAAATTTTAAAATCTCGAGCAAGAAAAGTAAAAATCCACTTAAGCGAAAGTGCACTACATCGAAAGTGCACTTTCGCAAAAGCCGTGTCACTGAAGCACATTACAGTGGGGATAAGGAAATATATCCTTTTCCCCACTGTAAAGCGATCTCGGAGTTAGTATATTTAAGTAGGGCCCCACAAGGGGGGGTGCAGGGGGGCTTGCCCCCCTGCAAAATAGCGCTTAAAGTAGTTTGTTTTGTTTTTTCCCGATTCGGTGATTCAGCTCTTTCGAAAGTCCACTTGCGATGTAGTGCACTTTTGCTTAAATGGGTTTCTACTTTTCTGTTCTAGATTTTGAAATTTCGATCAAGAAAAGTAGACCCATATATACATATATATTATTCAGCTCTCCATATATCAGAAATATATGCACACACACACACACACACGTCTGTGTGTATGTGCATGTGTGGTATGTATGTATTCATTGTTTAAATGAAAGATGGACAGAATTATCTACCTGTAGACTTATTAAGGATCAAAATAGATGGAGATGATACTATTAAGGCAAGAATAGGAATTGAATTCTGTGTTGAATTGAGTGCTATAAATTGTGTAATAATTAATAACTGGTAAATTTTACATGAAACTCCAGCAATGGTGAAGATGTTGGAATATGTCTTAAATTTTATAATGTAAGAGAGAATAACGTTAAAATGTTATTAGAAACAGAGGAATGATACTGTGGAGAGAAAGAGAGAACTTTGAAGGACAAACGGATTTTAATGTGGTGTTGTAGATGACTCATATATATGGATGATAGTCCATATTATTTTGTGCCTGCCTACTAGGCACACTTATGGTAGTAAGGAAATACTTGCTTGTGCATCAATGAATGTTGGAAAAAAGTAGGTAAAACCACAGAAACTCAAGCCAGCAAGAGTCGAACACTTCCAATAAAATCACCACCCTTTATTCACAGTTGTTTAGTGCTTTCTTCTCCACTACAGAGACTTCCTCAGAACAATGTCCCACCCAAACACAGCCATTAAAATACCTACCCCAATTATTTGATTTACATTTTCATTATTACACCAGATATAAATTTCTACATTCCTTAACTCTTATAGTATATTAAATAATGTACAAATTTGTTTTACACACATTATATTAAATCCACAGTATAAAAATGAATATAACCAAACTAAAAATTCATCCAAACCATAGAACAATCTAATATAAACATAATACCATTTGTCCTTCCATAAATACCCATACCTAACCTGAAATTGGATCGAGCTTTAAAACACTAGCAATACTGATAGTTTCATTGATGCAGGATACTGGGAGGCATTAAAATACAACTGCCATCTCAGCTCCATAACATCTAAATTAATATCTAAAATACAACCTTATTCATCCTTCACTAACTGCTGTATAACTAAAAATTTGAAGTGATGACCTTGATTTTCTTTGACATGTCTATAAAAGGCACTAGTACTCCTACAGTGTCTCAAATCACCCAAGTGCTCACCAATTCTTAGTTTAAACCTTCTGCATGTTTTACCTATATAAAATATAGGACATCCATCACACTTGGCCATATATATAACATTGATGCTATTGCAATTATAGTGTCCTTTGATGTTGATAATCTTGCTATTGACCATAATTTTCCCTCCACTTTCCATAATGAATGGGCAAAAGGAACATGAGTTGCATTTGTAGTTACCAATCTTTCTGTTAGTTTTGTTTTCCTGTTTTACACCCTCCAAAATATTTTTGATAGATCTGTCTCTCCTAAAGACATGTTTCGGACTCTTACCAACTTTTAACCCTACATTGGCATCAGATTGTAAAATCTCAAAATTACCTTTAATAACTTTGGTAATTATGTTAACCATACCATTGTATGTTAAAATAAAGGTTAAATTAGGATTAGTCCTACTGTTATTACATCCACTACTTAACAAAAACCCATTGCCTAATATAGGCCTATAAATGCCTTGTTCCCGTTTGTAAACTACTTCCTTACTGACATCACTTAAAAGGCAGTCCAGGTAACCTCTCTGTCTAAACATCTGTATGATGTACTCAGTTTCCACCAGGAAGTCAATATTAGAGCTCAGCATCCTGGCTGCCCGCACCAACTGGCCTTTCACCACTGCCCTCTTTTGATGGTGTGGGTGCCAGCTACCATAATCCAAATATGAGTTTGAAAAAAGTAGACTTTCTGTGGATCCTGGCATTAAAGCTCATATTTATCCAACCAATCTCTAATTCAACATCTAAATAAACAATTTTGTTCCTGTTGTATTCATAAGTGAATTTAAGAAAATCCACAGTTTCATTAATATACAGAAGTAACTCATTTAGACTGTCTTCAGTGCCTTTCCAAATCAGAAAAAGATCATCAAAAAACTGGGTATAATGTATAA
Source organism: Protopterus annectens (assembly GCF_019279795.1). Lineage (NCBI taxonomy): Eukaryota > Metazoa > Chordata > Ceratodontiformes > Protopteridae > Protopterus > Protopterus annectens. The sequence goes on along the minus strand of NC_056734.1, from coordinate 595,740,321 downwards.
TCTGAGACTTGTAACAACTATTCATCACATACTCCTGTTCCCAATAGGACATGATCGGTTTTGCAAAAATGGGGGGCACATGCTGCCCCCATTGCCACACCTTTTATCTGTTTATAATACTGTCCCTCGAACCAGACATAATTATTCTTTAGAAAAAGTTCCATAAGCACACTTATTCTATTAATTTCATCTTGGCAAAATTATTAGTTTTATGAAGCTGTTGTTACAACCAATTAATACCTGTATTGTGTGGAATCACTGTAAACAGGTTGACTGCATCAATAGTCCGTGTTGCATCAAAAAAGGTCCCCCTGCATGAAAGGCAATTGCATTCCAAAAAACAAAAGATGAGCCAGCCAACCGTGAGACAGTAAAATATATTTATTCAATGAAAGGCTGTGGTGTATACCAGCTGAAACCGGTTTGTTTTTTCATTGAATAAATATATTTTACTGTCTCATGGTTTGCTGGCTCATCTTTTGTTTTTTACATCAATAGTCACCAAAATCATGTTTGATGTTAACTTTATCCCATTTAACTTATTTATAAATTGCCAGGAGTCTTTACTGATGTAATTGAAACAGCCCAAACTCCTCTGCATTTTTTTATCTAAATATTTACAAATAAAATGGGTTTTTGACCTTTTTCCATCGACAATAGGCCTAAATTTTGGACTTACAAGCCTTTTATGGATTTTTGGGCTGCAAAAAATATTAGGCACCCTTGGATGTTCATTTTTCATGTAGTGGTATTCATCTTCATCAATCTGAGCCTGATAAACCATGTCATCCAACACTAAATCTATCTTCCTATATGCAACTTTAACTTCATTCAAGGAGCTCTCCTTGTAAGTGTCCCCCAGCAAAATGGTATTCATCCCGTCCAAATAGTCCCCCCTATCCATTATTACAACTCCATTACCCTTGTCAGGTTTCATAAACCTAACCATAGGGTCTTTTGTCAGATCCGACATTGTTTTTCTTCACTTGTCATGTTGGAACTTTCACTTCCTTCCTTCTTACAATAACTCTTCCTAATTTCCTTTTCACACATTTTTTCAAATAATTCAATGGTTTTGTTTAAGGGGGGATTGAAAGTACTGGGTTTTTTAGACCTGTCCCTAGCCTGGCCTTCCACACTCATCTCCTGACTGAACCAGACTTTAAAATTTAATTTTCTGGTGTATCTTTTTAGGTCAGTGATAGATTCTACCACATTCCCAGGTCTGCAAGGGACAAAGTTGAACCCCTTTGCCAAAAAGTCAGCATGTTTTTTGCTGATGTTTAACTTGGAATAATTATAAATTTTAAAATCACCTTTATTGTTAAGAACAATATCAGGCACCAATCCATCAGTAAATATCTGCTGCTTGTCAAGACATTGTATCAAAATGACTAAAACCGATTCATCATTAATATTATGACTACCAGATTCACCCACCTGACATACCATCAATTTGTTGACACTATGATCGTTCCCATCCTCCCCCACTTTTTCAGCCACAAGGGTATTACATTCTACTGTACTGTGTTTCACATCAATTGAACTACCATTCACCCCTTCACCATAAAAATCATCATCAACAGAATATATAGAGACATCCATCAATGAAAACTGTCCCATTTCATTGTCAAAAGCTACACATTCGTTGTTCATTTGGTTCATTCTGGAACCCAATGGATCTAGTTCATTTTTCCGTAGTGTATGGGGCAAACAAAAGTTATCATTGAATACATAAAAAATATCACTCCTACCAGGAACACTTTCATCCAAACATTCATGTTCATTTACCAGAGATACAGAAGCTGCCATACCACTTACTTGTTTAACACAGTCAATTTCTCGTAGGGTAGGAGGCAGGACCGCCCAGTCTAATTGTTTCTTGTCCTGTAGACCTTTGGTCTTGCACCCTGCACCCCAAAATCCTGTCGACCTCTACCAGAAAAAGACGACAAAGTGGTAGAAGCTGCCTTGTCTCTCAGTCAGACAAAACGTCCGATCGCTTCATCCAAGTTGGTTTCTGACTGAGAACGCTGGTTTCTCTCTCTTTGAAGGCTCGCATTCTCTTGCATCACTTCCCTTTCTTTATTGCGTACATCGCCATGCCCTGTTGACCATGCCCCAAGGAAAATGGATATATAATATCCTGTTTTTACTCATTCAGGTCTCTTCTAATTTTATTTTCTTTACGTAAAAAAATGGTATTGCATACACTGTTAACCTGGATGTGAAGGTTTTGATATACACACTGGTTTTGATTAAACTCACGATCAGCCTTAATAGACTGATCTAGTTCATCAAGATCTCTCACAATTTTTTCAAATTTAATTTGATTACATTTCACCATCAACCTCATGAGATCCAAACCAGCGTTATCAAATGAAGAATGCACATCTTTTAAAAATTCACTATTGTCCTTAACACCATTTGGATACCTCCACATCCTTAGTCCTCGAGGTACCTGTTGCATTTCTATGTTTTTATTCAAATATGCATTTTCCAACTGTAGTTTTTTGAACACTGTCAAGTCTTTTTCAAAACATTTCAATTTGTTGTTCAAAGTAGATACTTGCTGGTGTTGCCTATTCTCCATGTTACTGCTGCTGCTACCAAACAGAAATCCATTCTTTTTCCATACACTGTCATGAATATTACTGCCAAAGGTCTAGTCATTAAGTCCCACGTTGTTATTTTCACCAAAAGCAATCGATTTACCTTGTACATCGCTTTGCATCCCACTTCGATCGGAAAGCCTTGAACTGTGACTGTCCATAGATACTGGGGATGGCTGCGTAAGGGGGAGACCAAAACTCCCAAATGAACCAGGAGAATTAATTTGCTTGTCTATCAAAGTCTTGATTTGGGAGGTATGTACCCCCATTGTTCATTGATTTGTTGCAAAATTTTTATGATGTCTTCATTAGAAACATGCTCCTCCATCCTGCTGCTTAAATCACAAAACTCCACAAAAGTAGGTAAAACCACAGAAACCCAAGCCAGCAAGAGTCGAACACTTCTTTTCATCAATGAATGTTGTACAAGTCGTCAGTTATGTTAGAAAGACTGGCGGATACGTTCTTTTTATAAATTCTTGGAAGTATGGGAATTTAGGAAGTTTTATTTCTGATTTTAGAAAGCAGGTGTTGAACAGAAAAGTGGTGATATAAAGATGGTTTTAGGTAGCAATAAGAATCCAGGTTTAAATGAGGTTGTTCCTACAACAGACAGTTGGACTGATTTTTTTAATACTAAAAATGCAGTGTTGCATGGGGGTATGTGCTGCTCTTCTGAGTGTGCCGTCCTTGTAATGAGACATTAAACTGAGACCCTGTCTGACTCAGCTGGTGGTATAAATGGTACTATGGCAGTTATAGAAAGAGTATGATAACTACTCTGGTGCCCTGACCAAAGCTTTCTTAATCATTGTAGATAACACCCCGGCTCTCCCCCCAGATGAGTCCATTTGCCTAGTGCGACTGACTCAGTTACCAAACTGCAAATGAAATAAAATAAAATAAAATAAGGTGTGGAGCAGTGATGGAAATAATAATTAAAGTTACCTACTTATTTGAATCTGCAAGGACCAGCAGATGTTTATGATTTGTCGTAAATGCCATGTAGCTCTTTTTTAAGCAGTTGATTAGTTTATTTTATATACTTAGTTTATTTTTGTCTCTGCTTTTCTTTGACACTCTAGTCGCACATGAGAATAACTCTACTCGGTAGCTGCTGTATAATGATGCTCATTCATTCTCCCTATTGGTGAGAGTGCATTAGCCCACTAAACCATTCCTTCCACTTTGACGGCAAGAGTGGAGAAACAAAACTGGTTCCTTCATCTGTTGTGGGATTTAGGCTTTTTTTTGTTTTCATTGTGTGCATGAATTCCCTTGCTATACCTGTGACTTCTGCTTTAGAACTTGCACAATAATACGCATGTCCTTCCATGAAAACAATCTCTGGTTATGCATATTATATGCTACATCAACAAGTATGGTCACCATGGTCTTCCTTATGGACTGATAGTGCCCATTCACCACAGTTAAGCTAGTCAAAATGTACTTTTCCATGCCCATTTCCCTAGTGACAGCTCCTCCAGTGAATGAGCCACATACTGTCCACACAGACAGAGAGCAGGAAGTACAGCTTTAACCCTGTTCTTGACCTAAATGCTCAGTATACCCCGATTATAACCCTAATTCATGAACATTAGTGATGGTGACGTTTCTGATTTAACCTGGATCACAGATGAAAGGCTTTAGGAAAAGAAGAAAAAATCCCATAATGGTCTAGTGCAAATAACTGTAGTTATATCAAACTGCAGTTCTTAAAGTAACTTAAACTGAAAATAAAGCAACAAAGAGAGCCAAAAATGTATTTACATTTCTTGGTTACCATGGTAGAGCATTGATCACAACATGACCTATTACAGGCTCAGGTTGGCTTTCATTCAAAGTAGTAGCAAAATAATGTAACAAATGCAGCTAATAATGGAATACAAAAAAAATGCCAAGTATTTCCAAAAAAAGGAAAGCAATACTATGCACATATTTTGCATCGTACTTAGGTGCACACTTTGCAAGCTGAAAAGTGGAATCAGAGCACTAGCAAGAGACAAGTAATTAGCGAGATTAGTCTTGGAAATTGTAGGGGATAACACAGGTGGTTAGAGGACATTGCAAACAATAAGTAATGATTAAAGCACACAAACATTATCACAGTGCAAATGTCTCACAATTTTACACACGACACCGCATCTAAAACTAAAGTTGGTAAAGACCCATATAATATTGTGTCTATGGCAGCCAAGACCTTTTCATTTTAGTTTTGATGCCCCATATTTCTCTTCTTACAATCTTCTACAATAGATCTTCTATACTGCATGATTCTGGTTATCTACAAACATTTTTTAAACCAATAATGAAGATGTTAACACAATCATGTTTTGCCGTAAATTCACATGTTAAGTCCCACATGTTTTGCCGTAAATTCAGAAAAAGGCAATTCCATTTTCTGGGTTCAAAGTTCAGTTTTCAAATCCAGTAGTTTTTGTTTAAATTAAGACAACTTCGGACAACTTCAAAAAATATGCCTCCATGACCCTGAATTTCTCCTTTTATTCCTCTATCACGTAGTTGATAACTCCAGAAAACATTATACCAAGTCTTAAAACAGTCTAGACATATTTATAAAGGTAATCCCTGCCAAATATATACAATGTCATTAATTCTGTGTCAAATCCACAGCAACCTTTTGTAAAAAGGTGCATTTTCTTACCTGTATAACTAAGTAGACTTTATTAATAATTGTCCTAGTGTTGCAGTTTTCAATATGAAGAGAAAATAACAAACTAAACCATAGGTGTGGATGTTCCTGTGGTCGAACTCCATTATTCCTTTCAAAGAGACCAGTCTGACTTGCATAGACTAAATGATCCCTTTGCTCAGAACCTATCCTGTCTAGGCACTGCTGCCATGTTGTTGTATCTCACTCCCTTATTAACTAATGCTAATTCTTTGGTCTTTGATACGTTTGATTTCACCAATTAACATGTGATGTTCAGGATTTCTTTTCAGATAATATTCAATAGGGCTTATCAAGATTTTTCTCTTTTTCTTGTCTAATTTGTGATAGGATCAAAATTCTCTTTAGCAATTTACGTCAGAAAGATCAATCTCTTCTCTACAATCTTTTCACAAAATGCTGTTACACTGGGCTGTCCTTTCACTTGACAAATCTTTTGACACAATTTCTTCTTAGATGCATGAGAGCTTGAAGCAGTCAATAAAAAAAATGTGATTGAGTTGTTCTACAATGAAATAAAAATTGTGAAATACTGATATCTCTCACACCCTTCCTTGTACATTGTAGTCTTTCAATAAGGCAACCTGCAGATTTTATCTTCCAAAGAAGAGTTTGAGCCATCTGTCTAATGCGATCCAAACTGGTTAGCCCAGTTTTACTGGAAGGGCCCAAAATATTGTAGAATTGCCTTCCATTTTAAAGAAATACTGACATTTAGTGAAAACTGTCTTATGCAATTGACACTGCAGTTTAAACCATGGGGCTTAGCTGAATACCTAAGTATGTAAGACACACATAGGCACATACACACACACATGACAGGTGCAAGATGCACAGACACACACACACACACACACACACACACACACACACACACACACACACACACACACACACACACTCATACACAGTTTCTACCTGAAATATACTGATTTTGCAGATGAGTCACAATTAAGTTCTTTCTGCACATGCAATTATTGTCATGGATTTTAGTGCATGATAGCAGCGGAACTGAATATAGAATAAATGTCTACATTTCTGAGTGAGAATTTTGAAAAGGAATCTGAAGCTTAAGGCCAGTGACTGTGAGTTGAGGGCCCAGCAAACTGTGAGGACAGATATATCCTTTAAATATCCTTAATTCCTAAGCTACAATGATTTACTGCCACCTGAAAACAGATTGTCATAATCTAAAACACTGTGTGTTAGACTCTGGCCTAAAGAGCTGTAGACTAGATGTTGGCAACAGCTAATTCAGTTACATTTTATGTGCATCTAGCTTTTGATGTTCTTTCATTATCTCTGCTTTATATCAGACTTTCATTATTCAGGTGTGTTGAACTAGGTGTTAGTCTATCAATACTGCATAGTGGAAATGAGCTTGTGTATTTCTGTCTTTTAGTTAATAATATCATTTTGCAGCTTTGAAAACAGATGCCTTCATTGTTTCTGAGGTTACATGAAAACAAACATATGGCATTGTATTTTTTATTACTTACCTGTGTTCTGCAAAATACTGTCAAGTCACAGGAGTCTCGGTACAGCCATGTCACACAAATATTAGCAGCATTTATTCTTTAACATTTGTCAATTAAGAAGTCCAGATCTGAGTTTTAATAGACTACAGTGACATTTGTTTTCTAGTTATACATATTAATAATCTGTTATGTTTGACTGCAAGTGGAAAACAAAAGGAATTTGACAGTTCTATATCTTAGAGCAGTGCTATACAGATTATTTGATGAGTGTAGAGTGGCCCTAGATACAAGTCATCCTTATCTGAGAAGGTAGTTGGTTATGTCGGCAACTATCAGTCAGAATCATATTTGGCTATTATTTGTAAAGTTTGTCATGTAGCCTGAAAAAGATCTTGGAATGCTATGTTTCACATTCTTTTTTTTTGTAGTGGTATCAAAAATGCACCGAAAAAAAATATAGAAAATTAACTTTTATGCAGATATACATGACATCTGACATACAAAACTAAGATGTACCTAAAAGTCAGATTTGTAAAGTCACACACCAGCTAAAATAACAGAAACTATGCTATTTAAAAGTGATACATGCAGTAAAAGTAAGATTTCAATATTATGGACTATGAAAGAAATACAAAGCAAGAGGTGCATAGAGTACTTGTTAAAAAAAAATAAAAAAGTACAGTTGTGTAAAATCTTACCATAATGGTAGATGTTCTTGCCTTCACCACTGCAGTATTCTTCACAGATGGGATTCCCTGCCTTGGAAGGCCAATGTTTAGCCAGTCTGCTAAAGCACACTGTTGTTTTAAGCTATGCCAATCATCACCCAAATGCTTCTTGTGTAACATGGAGCATAAAGGTGACATTCAGGCATACCATCTACAGAACTTCTTTGCTGCCAGACCCAACATTTCTTTTTACCGTTGGTCTGTTTGCCTACATCCATTTTTTGCCAGCTGTATACTTTTTCATGCTACATGTTATTCCTGTGCCTGTTTGCTGAATCCTAGCAAGTTGCACATAAGTGCCCTTTTAGGAGTTTTGTTTTTTCTTGCCTTTGTTTGTGCTCTTTGAGTTAATGTCATCCAGGAAGGGTAGCTGCCAGTGCAGAAGACAGATTCCCCATAAAGACTGCCATGATAAGTGTCTTTTTTGTCTAGGCACTTCTCACAACCATGCGTCTTGTTCGATTTGTTGGATGTTCATCCCAAAAACCCTTCCCAGCAAGCTTTCTTCCCTTTCCTTGTATTTTGAGAACCAGCATCTAAAGCTTCTCACTAAAGATACAATAGAGGGAATCTCCCACCTTGAGGGTCAGCTGTTAGGGAAGAAGAAGGTGAAAAGGTATGAGTGGAGTCTTTCACTGTCTAGCCTCTGCCGAGTGTTTCTGCTGAAGTTGTTACATACCCGGAGGCTCACCCAGCAGTGTTGTCAGATTTTTCTGCCTCGACTGGTTTTGAGGCCAGTCAGGATCTATTTTTCAGTTCATTGCTATCAAGTACACTGTCACAACTGTAAAAAAAGGTTGCACACCCTGTGCTAGGACACAGGACCATCTGTACTACAGCCCTACACCTACAGCTGCTGGCACAGGACTACTTACATGATATTCCCTAATTTCCTAATCATTCTTAAGGTCTGTGTGTTAACCACCACACAACACTGCTTAGCATGTTTGTGTGGTGCCCAACAGAATTAATTGAATGCATCCAGTTTCAATTATTGGTTGTCTGAGTCCTGTCTGTAGGTTTTCAATAGCTGCAGCTGCTGGGGAACCTTGTTAACCACCGCGCAATGCTGCTAAGTGCAGATGCACAATGGAACACTGATATTGTAGCAATGTATTGTTTTTGAAATTTGCCCTTTTACAGATGCCCTGTTTGCAGGTGTTCTGCAGATGTTCTGTCTGGTTCCTTTGTGGTCAACTAGTCCAGTTTACACACTGCCAGGCTTCATGCAAACGAGACAAGCACAGCCAAAGCTGACATTCATTTTCTCCATTTCCTGCGTTTAAGCAAAGCCGTGCATCATGCAAACAATGGCCACAAAAAAAAAATTAAAGAAATAGAAAAATAAATGTATTTATTTATTTATTTATTTAACATTTGTTAACTGGGAAAGTCCGACTTGGAACGAAGCCAATTTTCAGCGGAGGCCAGGGGAGAAAGGAAAAAAAAGGAAAAGTAGTTGAAATAAGGAAAAGCAATCAGTGACATGCACACTACAAATTGTTAATACACATGACATATTTCTAGATAGGTCTGGATTTGAACTCTCACTCCAATGACCTTCAAAACGCAGTAAGGGTGCAATATCCCTCTTTGCCACACAAACAGCTTTGCAGCAAGGAACTGGAATCATTCTGCATGCAAACCAACTTCACCATCATCTACAGTAATATGAAACCATACAACTGTTATTTCTACATTTATTATGTTTGGATGTACTGGACTAAGTGATCACACAATCAGTTATGAGTATGCTTGCAAATATGCAGCTCTGTCTTACCTCACTGTTTTTGTTGGTCATTCTTACCTTATCTTAACAATAATCGGAGCAGTCTGTAAGCCATTCTATATCATTGTCCTTAAAATGTGTGAGGATATTAAATGGCAGTAATATAATATGCAGGTGCTAACAAATAAAGAGGAGGCTGGATGTTAATGAACAGAACTTGTGGACTGTGTGCTCCTTACTTACATTTCCAACCTCGACAAAATTACATCTAACACTATGTAAGTCTAGCATGACACATCATCTAGACGTAAGGCAGTCTGCATTGCTGTTCTCCATACCAGTAATCATTCACAGCTGCAATCTATTAAAACAAACACTGAGGGAACGCCTGTACTATGTTTACATTTGCTATGTGGAGCCAAGCATTTAGGACTTAGCAGTTAAAATGAGTTCACATGTCATTTGCATCTTCACCATGCTGTCAGCCCTGAATATACACCAATAAAATGCAACCATGTAGTTAGGAAACCTGAAGGTCTGGAGAATTGTTTATGTGGAGAACACAGAAAAGTGACTATTGCTTTGGGATATATCTGTACAGAGGATTACTGAACTTGAGGAGGTATGCTTTCATTTTGTCAGCTACAAACTGCATATGCTGAAATGTGATTAAGAAAAATATGTTTAATAGTTTTATATATCTATATGTGTATATATATATATATATATATATATATATATATATATATATGGTTTACCTTCATATAGTTGAAAGCACATCCTTCAAATGTGCAGATATATGAACCGTTTTCACGAATTCCATCCCAGCAACTTCCCTAAAGTTTGAAAAAAATGGAAAGTCAACATTTACAATCGCTCCACCGCTGAAACAAGTGCTACCATGGGTCAAAAAGGGTATGAGATTTTGTTATTCGGATCTTCGGTTTTAGTGGTTTTGTGAATTCACAGTTTGCAGTTCAAGGCAGCAGTTTCGAGGATGTGGCTGTCAGACTTATGAAGGTAAACGTACACACACACACACATATGTATATATATATATATATATATATATATATATATATATATATATATGTGTGTATTATATATATATATATATATATATATATATATATATATGCATATACACACACACACACACACACATATATATATATTTTGATTAGCAAAAGGTTTTATACTTTTATCTGTATGCATTAGTTAGAAGTGTACTGATGGCTTGGGCATGTTTGTCAGGGCATTTCACAGGTATACATGATTGGCAGTACCATAACATGGAATGTTCTGTGCTAAATCTGTAGACGTTTATCAGGGACAGTTCATCTGATAGAATTTTTAGCATTTCAAAGATGGTATGTCAGCAAAATCTGTCATTTGTCTGTTCTTTTGGTTGGTAGGGGAGCAAAGCTGCATTTCTGTTATGCACAAACACAGATATGTTGCTGTTGTTTTTCTCCTTTTTTTGTTTCCAGCCTGTTGTTCGTATTTCAAATCTCTAGACTGTTTTATGTTTCTCCAGTGGGTAATAATGAAATGCTACCTTTTCTGTTTTATCTAGGAACAGGAATTTTTGTAGTTATGTGATACTTACACGTATTATCCTTCTGTTGTCTTTTAGGACACTTAGGAATTTGCCACCCAGGGGTCTCAAGACTAAAAAACCACCCTTCACTGACCCTGAGAATCAGGTCATTGTTGAAGCTTTTAGGCGACGTGGTACCTTTCTGCCTGAGAGGAGGTAAGGAGATATGTCAAGCAGAATGCAAATTTGGCAGAAGATCATTGCTGATGTTAATGCAATGGGCAGCCACAGCAGGACATATGACCAGGTGCACCATAAGGCCACTGACATGATCTCATCTACATGGAGGAGATCAACTGCAGTGGCCTGTGATTGGATAAGTACCAGATGTGACCTGCTACACAGCAAATGAAGAGTTCCTGTCCACTGTCAGGGATCCAGATGGCTTCCAGGAAAGTACAGAGCAGCATGTCCTTGACATTGGTGTTACAGTTTGAGGGACAGCAAGCATATCCCAGGATGAGCTTCCAGGTAGGCTTTGGTATCTTAATTGTTAAATACTGTTTGTCACTTGCCAGGCCAAGATAAAACAAGTGAGCATCATGGGGTCTTGTTCAAGCAGCTTTATTGTATACAAACACATCATAAATGAGTTTAAGTAACTTTAACATAAACAGATTAGCTATCATGTACATAGATGTTAACATTCTGACTGCACCTTCAAAATGACAATGAAGCTAACATGTGCTGGGTATTTATATGCACAAACAGATCTTGGAAATGCTTCTTAAAGGTACAGCACACCTGTTATTCTACATCCTCTCTCTTTGAGAAAATGAGTTAGACATTGTCACTGAAATTAATGAATATGCAATTTACATAGAAATGATTTTCATCATGCAATTATACAAAGCTAGATACATATATACAACTATGTCCATATTGCTGTGTATTTCACACTAGGCTTTGAGATGTGACCATATCATGTGACATAACATTTGGGAACTGATGTAGAAACTGGAATTGTCTCTGCTGACTGTTCAATCTTAGGAACACTGGAATCATCTGCCGGAACAGTATCAGGAGCCAATACATGTTCTGGAACAGAAATATCATCTGGATTGCTCTGAGAGTTAGATTCTTTATCACAGATATGATGCTGCAATATTGATTCTGCTACAGGAAGAAAATGTCTGCAATTTCTCCTGTATTCCATACCTCTGCACAAATACTCATTACTTGACCAATCCGGATGAAACCTTTTGCTGTTTGTATCCTCACTATCCTTCAACCAATGGATGAAGAAATCTGCTTGAATTTTCATAGCTGGACTTTTGGAAAGAACATTTTCTAGATAACTGGGCTTTGATTGCTTGGTTGTTCTTAGCTTTATGCCTCAATAAAATTGAACTGATAAGCAATGTTGTTATGGTTTGGCTAGATAGAAGTCTCTGAGCAGGTGAACCTAGTATATAGTCACAGGGTATGTTTCTGAGATAAAGTTCAAAAAAACATTGGATCATCATACTTTGACTTTTCAAGTAATTGCTTTGCACCCTGTACTGCATGTTCAGCAAGTCCATTTGACTGTGGATACTCTGGGCTACTAGTAACTTGTACGAAGTTCCCTTCTCTTGCAAATTTCTGGAACAATTGACTAGTGAATTGCATACTATTGTCTGAGATTAATTTCTGTGGACTGCCATGAACAGAAAAATGGTACTTCAACTTAGTAATGATTATAGTAGAAGTTAGATTAGGTAGCAAATCGATCTCAAACCAATTCGAATAAGAGTCTACCAGTACTAAGTAATGTTGATTGTTCCACTGGATTTTGTCAGTAGAAACAATTGGCCAAGGCAGATCAAGAATCTGACTTAGCTGAAGTGGCTTTCTTTGCAAATGTGCTTTAGTACTACATACTGAAGAGGAAGAAAGTACTCTATCAACATCTTTCACTAGAGAAGTCCAAAATACTAGTCATTGTGCTCTTCTCTTAGTAGATTTGGAACCCATGTGACCATGATGCAAAATCTGGATATATTTTTGTTAGGAAGCAGGAACACCAATTTTAGGACCTTTGAAAATAATGCCGTCTTCCATCAACAGTTCATCTCTGTAAGGAAAGTAAGATTGCACTTCTGTTGGTATGCTGGATTGCTTTGACAGCCATCCAACAATGAAATAGTGATTGAGCTTTTGCAAAACTGGATTAGTCATTGTATGATCACATAGCTCATCAAGTCTTGTGGTAGAAAAATTACACACTTCCATGACATCAAAGTCAAAATTCTCTGCATGAAGCTGTTCTGTTGTATTTCTAGGCAATCTGGATAAGGTATCAGCCATATAAAAAAGTTTGCCTTTCGTATAGACCATTTTGAATATATACTTTTGTAATTTGAGCATCATTCTTTGTAATCTGGCTGGAGCTGAATGCATAGGCTTCTTTAAAATAGTAACTAAAGATTGATGATCAGTTTCAATATGGATTTCTCGATCACAGATATAATCATGAAACTTGGAACATGCAAACACTATAGCCAAAAGTTTCTTTTCAATTTGAGCATACTGCATCTCAGGCTGGGTAAGTGTTCTAGATGCATAGGGTACTAGCTTGCCTTCTTGGAGAATAACTACACCTAAACCAAATTTTGAAGCATTGCAGGAAAGAGTTACTGGTTTGTTGACATCATAGTATCTTAATGTTTGAGGGTATCAATTTTCTGCTTAAGAACCTCAAATGCTCTCTGATGCTGGTCTAGCCATGACCAAGTAACATTTGTATGTGTGAGCTCTCTCAAAGGCACTGTCAGCTCACTGAAATATGGTATAAACTAGCCTAAGTAATTGACCATACCAAGAAAACATTGTAGAGCTTGCACATTATCCGGTGCTGGCATTTCAAGAATGGCTGCTTGCTTGGATGGGTCTGGTCTCAAGCCCATAGTTGTAAACAAATGACCTACATATGTAACTTTTGATACTCTGAATTTGCACTTCAGAGGATTGAGCTTTAAGTTCACTTCACAACCTCTATCTAGCACTCTTTTAAGATTTCTGTCATGATCTGTGTGATGCCCGTGCACTGGCCCAGCAATCAAGGAGCCTCAATCCTCACCACTAACACCAGTGAGGGGTGTCCATATAGGGAAAGGATAATAAATACACACACAGTAAAGTGCAATTTCGCTTAAAGGCACACAGAGATCACAGTCAGTCTGGGGCTGGTTTCTCCCTTTCTCTCCAGGTCTCCAAAAAGACTCCCCACTGGCATAGCTATAGGGTCCAGATCTCAGTCTAGTGGCAAGCTAAAACCTCCAGCACCCTCTCTGGCCAACTAGTGCTTCATGTCCCTGCCCAAGTAGCTGACACACACACACACACACACACACACACACACTTTCAGATAAGAGTTTATACAACCACACAGACACTCATGGGGAAGGCTGGCACAGGTTCTCTTGCTGTGCCCCTTTTACCCAGACTATATGGTAGAAATCACTGCCACCAACCAACTAATATTTATCAGCTACGCAAAGACCCTTATGAAAGGGTGTACAATTATACTGTGCAATATTATTATCCAAATGGTAAGTGCAACCAAACAGTCAAGACTTATTTGGAGTGACTTAGTACAGTATCACTATATACATGCAATATACTCTTAGAGCTTAAATTATCTCTACACAAAACAGTCACAGTTGAAAGGTTTAAAATATTTAATAATAAAAACATAAGACAATAATTCTTACTACACAGTGCTAGTCAAGACTTCAGAGATCACAAAGAAATACTTAAAATAATACAGTGGAAAAGTTCTGACATCACAGAAAAACAAACTAGTCTAATCTTCCTATTTCCTAGCTATATCTAAGTGAAAAGACAGTTCTAAAATCCTACTTATATATAGACACAGGCAGAGTAGTGAATTGGATGTTCTCAAGAAAAACGCTCAAATGGTCTCATTCTTTCTGTCCTTAAATTGATAACACAGTACCACTGATTCATTTCAGATTACAACATTTCTTTCTGGTTACCAGGCTAACAGACTCTCAGAGGTTAATACCCCTTGATCTTGCAACTGGTCAGGAAGTCAGAACAATAAAATAAATTATACATGCAAATTCTAGCCATTAACTCTGGCCTCAAAATAACAGGCAGAATGTCTTTATCTAGACATCTCGACTCCAAGTTTTGACATCAAATAATTGATGTATCAGCTTTGTTACAGCAGACTGCACTGTTGTTAAATTTTTGCAGTTCCACATTTAACACTATTTTTTCCCATTTAAGAGAACAAGCCTGTGGCTTATATTAATATTTACAAATGGCAGAATTATCTACAAAATTCTATCTGGCTAGGCTGGCAGCCTTCACCTATCTTCAAACATCCCCCCCCCCCCCCGGAGAATTCAAGCTAGTTTTTTCAAGTGACCCTTGGGAAACATTGCTTGAGAGAGTTAGGTCTAGCTGAATATATCTAATTCCATTCCCTGTCTTGAGAGCCCATATGTGCTGGCATTGATAATCGCACTGCGGTGTTGCACTGACATATCATATGCTTGCAACCCTTGGCTCCATCTTAGCAACTTGGCATTTTGCTGGCTGGCTCAGTGTAACCATGTTAGTGGGTTGTGATCTGTCACTACAGTGAATTTTCTTCCATATAGATAAGGCTGAAGTTTCTGCAGTGCCCACACTATGGCTAGACATTCCTTTTCTATAGCTGCATAGCATTCCTCCCTGGGTTGGGGCCTATGACTGAGATAAACCACTCGATGCTCTTCTCCTTCTAAAGAAATCTGGCTAAGTACAGCCCCCACCCCATGGTTCAAAACATCCACCTGCACAACAAATGATTTGCTGTAATCTGGACTGGCTAACACAGGGGGACCTCCCAAAGCTTCCTTAAGCACCTGGAATGCCTGCTCACATGCTGGGGTCCATACTACCTTATCTGGCCTGTTCTTCCTTGTCAAGTCTGTGAAAGGAGCAGCCATGGTACTATAACTGGGGATGAACTTTCTGTAGTATCCTGCTGTCCCTAAGATGCCCTCACCTGCTTTTTGGTAACAGGTGCAGGCTATGCATGAATGGCTTCGACTTTGGCAGGTTCTGGCCTGATCTTACCACTCCCCACTCTATGTCCAAGGTAGGAGACCTCTGACATACCCACCTGAAATGTGCTGGGCTTAATGATCAACCCTGCCCTCTGTAGTCTGTCAGCACCTCCCTGACATGCTGAAGGTGCTCTTGTCAGGAATGGCTGTAGATGGTGATATCGTCTAGGTAAGCAAGGTAAAACTCTCCTGCTCCTGCTAGGATATAATCTACCAGCCTCTGGAAAGTTGCAGGGGCATTTTTCATGCCAAAGGGCATCTTTGTGAACTCATACAAGCCAAAAGGAGTCACAAAGGCTGATTTCTATTTAGCCAAAAAAAGAGAAAGGTGCTACAACATGACTATCGAAGATGACTGGGTTAGAAAATAAATCCATTATTGCAACAACATCCAAGTAAGCGCTTTTGCGTTATTACTAACGCTTCTTCAGACTTTACACTGCATAACAAATAAATCATTTAAATACTCTCACTCTATTTAAAAGAGCCAATCAAAACATATTTCAACATTAAAGAAACAGTACATAAAATCTGAATAATCTGGTGATTGCATTCGTTCTAAAAACATCTATATGAAGCTTCACAACAAATACCTAGCAATAAATGTATAATGCTAACACCTACTTGCATATATATAAAAACCATAACAAATATAAAAAATATATGTAAAGATATATATATATATATATATATATATATATATATATATATATATATATACATATAACAGTTTAAAACATTATAGAACAGTATAAAACAGCATAAAACAGTACACAGCCCAGTTATTATGACAGATCTAATGACAGAGTGAGAGTATCTCTTTTTTTGGATTTATATGTCTTTTGTTTGGGAGGTACTTTACCCTTCATGTTTCTTTTTTATGAACTTGATTTCTATTTAGCACTGGGAGTCAAGGGCACCTGCCAGTAACCCTTGGTAAAATCAATGGTTGTAAGATACTTAGCCCTACCCAGCTTCTCTAGGGCCTCATCTGTCCTTGGCATAGGTAAGCATCTGACTCTGTGTGACTATTTAATTTCATGTATTCCACACAGAACCTGGTACTGCCGTCCTTCTTTGGCACCAGAACCACTGGGGAGGCCCAGGGACTGTTGGAAACTTGAATCACCCCTAGTTCCAACATCTCCTGTATCTCCTCCAACAGAGTCTGTTTGACTCCCTCAGGCACCCTATATGGGGCCTGTCTAATAGTGCTTTGGGGTCCTGTATCCACCTTGTGCTGCACCAGGTGGGTGCACCCTGGTTTCCCAGTGAACATGTCCCCAAACTCCTGTAACACTGCTCGGATTTCTCAAACCTGGGTAGGAGAAAGCTGCTGGGACATTGCTACCCCTTCCACTGAGGTGTCAGTCTGAGCCTCACTGAGGAGATCAGTCACCAGATCTCCCTCAGACTCCTCCTGCAATCCACTGCAAATGCTCAGCACAAGGGCCTCTCTATCATGGTAAGGTTTCATTATGTTAACATGGTACAATTTGTGCCCCTGCCTCCTGCCTAGCAGTTCCACCATGTGGTTAACATCACTTACCTTTCTTACCACCTTGTAGGGTCCCTCCCAAGCTGCTTGCAGCTTGTTGTGTCTGACAGGAATGAGAACCATTACCTGCTGCCTTACAGCATACTCTCTAGCATGAGCATCCCTGTCATACCACACCTTTTTCTGATGTTGGGCTTCGGCCAGGTTCTCTTGGGCCAAGCCCATGAGTTCCCTGAGCCTTGTTCTGAGGTTTAGGACATATGCCACAACAGACTCCTTGTGAGGTTCACACGCACCTTCCCGCTCATCTCAAATTAAATCTAGAGGTCCTCTCACCCTATGCCCATACAGCAACTCAAGGGGTGAAAAACTTGTGGATTCCTGGGGAACCTCTCTGTAAGCAAACAACAGATGGGGCAAATATTTGTCCCACTCCCTCTTAAACTGGTCTGCAAATGCCCATAGCATGGACTTGATTGTAGAGTTTAACCTCTCAACAAGACCATTAGTCTGGGGATGGTAGGGGCTGGTCTTCATATGCTTCACCCCACAGTACTTCCATAGACAAGCCAGCAGGTCTGATATGAAATTGGCACCTCTGTCAGTCAGTATTTCTTTTGGGAAACCTACCCTGCTGAAAATCTCGAACAAAGCATTTGCCACCTTTTCTGCCTCAATGGAGGACAGAGCCACTGCCTCACGGTATCGTGTAGTATAATCGACTACCACTAGAATATACTTTTTCCCTGTGGAACTTGGGGTACTCAAAGGCTCCACAATATCTATAGCTACCCTCTGAAATGGCTCCTTAATCACAGACAAAGACATCAAAGGAGCGTTCACCTTTTCTCCTGCCTTGCCTACCTTTTGGCACTGCTCACAGGTCATGCAGTACCCTGTTACATCTTTGGAAATTTCAGGCCAATAGAAGTTCTGCATAATACATCTCTTTGTACATTTTATGCCCATATGACCGCAAAGGGAATATCATGGGCTATGGCTAGCAGCACCAGACAGTAGGCTCTAGGCACTACCAACTGCTGGACCCTCTCACCTTCTAGCTCTCTCTCAGAGGTCCACTCTCTGTAGAATAACCCTTTGTCCCAGTGTACAGATTTCCCCTTCCCTTGAGAATCAGGTGCCTCCCTAGCTACCTGCCTCTGGCCTTGCAATGTAGGGTCTGAGAGCTGAGCCTGTCTCAACTCTCTCTTTGTATCCCTTCCCAGCTCCCTTTCCACAGGAAGACTGGCATCCTCTGACAGTGGTGCCTCACTGTCAGCCTGGGTACTACTACTCACCTCTAACTTTGCAGTCACTCTGTCCAAGGGAACATCAGTACCCACAAACAGCTGTGGCTCAATTTCAGTCTCACTGCTAAAGAGTAGCTCCCTCCATGAAGTAACCACCTCACTATTCCTGGATGCAAGTATGCAGTCTGTCTGAGTCTCCTCCAGGCTACCTGACCCACATGCTTGTTTCCTAGCCTGACTGCGTGAAACTGCATAAACACATGGTACTGCCTCATCCAAATCCTTCACTATCAGGACATATGCAGGATGGTAGTCTGGTACCCCTGTTATCTCAAGACAACCTACTACTGGCATTTTGTCTTTCTCACTTACTGGCTCTCTCACCTTTTGTTCCCCACCTTGCCTCTGTGGACATCTGTATGCCACATGGCCCCACTGGTTGCATTCAAAACATTTAACCATGGGTCCTGGATGTGTATCTGGACTAGTGGCTTCCCCTTCTACTGGCAGATTCTGTTGGGGCAGTCTGTGCTGCCCACTATGGGTTCCTTTAGACCCATGAGCAGTACTGTGGGTCCCTTTTCTGTGCAGTGATGCCCTGCTTGCCAGGTATAGGTCTCCCTTCTTCCCCAACTCATCTGAAGTAGCACATTGTATATCAGCTAACCAGATCTTCATGTCCTCAGGCAAAGTGCTAAGGGCTTGTTCCCTCACAAAAGGTCTGCCAGCCCTTCAAAATTGGTGTCCTGACATCCATTCACCCACCTATGAAAATAAGTGCTCAGTTCAGCAACATATTCATACACACTTTCATCTGCCTTGTGTCTATGCTCACAAATCTTTTTCCTATAAGTTTCAGATGTTAGCTTAAAACATTCAGACATTTCTTGAAAACAGTATAATCAAAACATTTGTGATTAGCAAGTTTAGACAACACAGTTACAGCTTTACCATGGAGTAAGGGGATCAGGAACCATACCCAGAGCCTTTGGTCAACATCATACTGTTTACATACCCTCTCAAATATATGAATGAAACTATGAAAATTATCCCCCTCATTAAACTACAGAAGAAATGTACTGACTTCTTCTGCTTCTGGGGTCCAGTTACTCTCTTCCCCATTACCTTCATGACTTTGGCCAAGCATCAGCATCTCCTTCTCATACTGCCTCTGCCTCTCCTTTTCCTCAGCTTCCAGGTGTAGCAGTTTCTCATTCTTCTCAGCCTGCAGATATCTCAGTCTCTCAGCTGCTTCTATTTCCAAATGCCTGGCCTTAAACTTAAGTCTCTTTAGCTCCAGATAGATTTTAAGTCCTCTTCAGAAAGATTGAGCTGTCCATTCTCAGAGGGTGGTACATCTCCACTGCCAGTCTGATCATCCTCCTGGTTGCTGTTTTCTGATGCAGCTGTGATCAAAGCTGCAATCATGTCTGCCTTAGTCATGTTTCCATGCACCAGTCCCCTAGCCTGGCACATCTCAGCCAGCTGGCTCCTTGCCAGCTTACCATACTCCTCTGCTGACATGCTGCCTGCTCTCTCTGACTAACTAAGCTAACAAAAGAAATAAAACAATTGTGATCTGAACTCTTAGTATTCACTGCATGGCTGATTTAGAGTTCAAAACACCTTCAGTGATCACTGTACACAAGCTACAGGAATTCACTCTACCCACACCACTACAAGCTAGTCAGTATTTGCCAACCAATTAATATGTGGTGTGAATATCCCACCACTTCCAAACAATTAATATGTAACACCCGTGCACTGGCCCAGCAATCAAGGATCCTCAATCCTCACCACTAACACTAGTGAGGGGTGTCCATATAGGGAAAGGATAATAAATGCATACACAGTAAAGTGCAATTTCCCTTAAGAGCACACAGAGATCACAGTCAGTCTGGGGCTGGTTTCTCCCTTTCTCTCCAGGTCCCCAATAAGACTACCCACTGGCACAGCTATAGGGTCCAGATCTCAGCCTAGTGGGCAAGCTAAAACCTTCAGCACCCTCTCTGTCCAGCCAGTGCTTTGTGTCCCTGCCCAAGTAGCTGACACAGACACATACTTTGAGATAAGAGTTTATACAACCACACAGACTCTCCTGGGGAAGGCTGGCACAGGTTCTCTTAGTGCTTAAATTATCTCTACACAAAACAGCCACAGTTGAAAGGTTTAAAAAATGTAATAATAAGTAATAAAAACACAAGCCAACACTTCGTACTACACAGTGCTAGTCAAGGGTTCAGAGATCACAGAGACATTTTTAAAATAATACAGTAGAAAAGTTCTGACATCACAGAAAAACAAACTAGTGTAGTTTTCCTATTTCCTAGATATATCTAAGAGAAAACACAGTTCTAAAATCCTACTTACATACAGACACAGACAGAGTGGTGAGTTGGATGTCCTCAAGATGAATGCTCAAATTCCCTCATTCTTTCTGTCCGTAAATTGATAACACAGTGCCACTGATTCATTTCAGATTACATCATTTCTTTCTGGTTCCCAGGCTAACAGACTCTCAGAGGTTAATAGCCCTTGATCTTGCAGCTGGTCAGGAAGCCAGAATAATAAAAGAAATTATACACGCACATTCTAGCCATTAACTCTGGTCTCAAAACAGTAGGCAGAATGCCTTTATCTTGACATCTTGGCTCTGAGTTTTGACATCAAAGAATTGACTTATCAGCTTTGTTACAGCAGATTGCACTGCTGCATTTTTGCAGTTCCACATTTAACACAATTTTTTCCCATTTAAGAGGACAAGCATGTGGCTTATATTAATATTTACAAATGACAGAATTATTTAAAATTCTATCTGGCTAGGCTGGCAGCCTTCACCTATCTTCACACTCTACCTCACCATTGCCTCCAACCAGTATATCATCTACTATTATGGCATAGGGATAGCCCAAAAAAATTTGCTCCATTGCAAGCTGGAAGACTTCACTTGCAGAATTTATTCCAAATGGCATCCTAAGGAATCTATATCTTCCAAATAGGGAACTGAATGTAGTCAGTAATGAAGATTTGCAATCAAGCATCATTTGCAAAAATGAACTCTTTGCATCTAAGACAGAAAAAAACAGTGCATTTGGTATCAAGTCTGCAACCTCTTCAACTGTGCGCATGCAGTGATGTGATCTCTTCTATACTTTATTCAAATCTCTTGAGTCAATACATATTCTGATTTCATCTGAGCCTTTTTTATGATCTGCTACCATGGACAACACCCAGTCAGTAGGTTCTGTAACTGGACAAATTACACTTTGTTGGTCCATTTTGTCCAGCTGAGCTTTGACCTTATGCTGCATAGCTATCGGAACTCTTCTTGTTTATCTGATCACTGGACTTATTTCTCAGTCTAATTTCATGGAATACACAACTGGAAGTTTGCCCAATCTGTCATCGAAAACATCAGCATACTCTGAAAAAATAGCATCGGTGAAGCTGGAACTAGGACATCTGCTTATCTGATGATCTTCTTTGGTAAAAGAAAGCAGATTTATTTTCAAACTGTCTCTGAGACCCAACAATGACTGCGCAAGTGTTCGAACCACATAGAACAATAGGCTATATCAGCTATTAGCCACAACACATGAAAGTACTATTGAGCCTTTGGTTTGAATCTCTTTACCTCCATAAGCTATAAGTTTTGCACAACTAGTCACATTTAGCTGTTCACCAGTTTTGACCCTTGCAAAGCTATCTCCAGACATGGCATTACACTTTGAATTAGTGTCTACTTTAAGATCAGTGCATTTACCATTGATCCAGACAGTACAAAACACTTCATTTCTTGTCAATAAATCTACCGCATCAATCTTTTCACGGATTACTGATATACCATCTACATAGAAAGCAGACTGTTGCAGGTCTGTTTGATTAACTTGCTTTTATGAATGGTCCTTCTTTGCAACTGTGTGAGGCTTACTTGATCTATAAAATCTTTGAAAATGGTTCCATTTATTACACTTATGACATTACTGACCAAATACCATCCACTGTTCTCTTCTGGATTCATGGTTAGCACCACAATTGCGACAGTTAACAATAACGCTTGACTTAGGTTTTGCTAATTCAGTCTTATGCTGTACTGAGCAATATTTGTTTTGCACTGGATACCCTTGGTTTTGCACTGAGCATGTTCCTTTAACATTACTGCTCTTGGAATGTACTAGAAGACTACGGGTTTTACCTGGAAGCCCCAGTGCTTCTGCTGCCACGTGCTTAGGCCAGCTTTTGCATGTTACATGTTGCATGCTGTCTACATGAGCTCTGGAGCATGCTGAAATCATGCTCATCACTAGCAAGCATACATGTGCGCCTTTCTGTAACTTCATGAATCTGACAAATCTCAGTGGCTTTACTCAGCATTAAATCACTGTTGTGAAGCAAAATCTTTCTCACAGTGGCATTATTAATACCGCACATGAGTCTGTCCTTTATTAACTCATCCTTTAAATTGCCAAAGCTACACATTTTAGTTTTATTTATCAGGTCAGAAATATAAGCTGCAAAGGTTTCCCCTTGATTTTGATCTCTCGTGTAAAACAAATGTCTCTCTAGTGTAACATTAGTCTGAGGGTTACACATTTCTCTGAATTTGCGCTTTAAACACTCGGGGTCTTCTCTTGATTCAGCCTGCACAACAATACAACAAGTTTCTCCTTTACCTTCATACACTGCTGGTGCATAGACAAATGAATGCTCCTTTTCAATGGTTTCTGACCCTGCTAGTTTCAGCAAAATGAATGCCCTGGTACATGCATCTTTATCAGAATATGTTGCTTGTATAAATATACCGCACTCTTGCTCAAATATTCTCCAATTCTCTGTAATGCTGTGATCAAACACAAGTGGTTGTGGCTTGGCTTGTGAAATCCATCTGCTATATTGATATATCTCAGTGAAAACTCATGCAACTATGCACTCACACACATACCTGTACATACACGTATACATGTGCTTGAAATTTATCCCTTTGTATAACTGAACTTCATGAAATAAATTTCCTGGGCACTGCAACACTTTGAAATCTCTTTACTGTAAAGCCACTTGTCTTGAAATTATTTTTTACCATATGAGCCGTTTATCTTGTAAAGGCAAAATGCCAAGCCATTTATCAACACTTTACTGTCAAAGTCATTTATCATTATTTTAAGAAACAGTTTGAACAACTGCACAATGCAAATAAACTGAGCAATAGAAGCTGACGGCAAGAAATATTTTGAAGTAACTGAATTTTGCAAATACACTATCTCAAAGCAATGGTACTTTATGAATGAACTGTTTCAAAGTAATTGCAATTTGCAAATAAACTATCTCGAACTAATGGCACTTTATGAATAAGCTGTTTTGAAGTAATGGCACCTTGCAAATAAACTTTTTAAAGTAATGGCAGTTTACAAATAAACTTTTTGAAGTAATTGCAATTTGTGAAGGTACTGTCTGGGCAGAAGAAGCTCAGAGAGAGAAACACCTCAATTAACTGCATTTTTCAAATAAACAGTACACAGCACACTGGAATCTCCCCAAAATGGCTACACTTTGCCAAACAACTCTGCATAGTGAGCAGACACTCTGTAATGGTGGCACTCTGTGAACAGACACACCGAGGCACAAGAAACTTCTCGAAATGGCTTCACTTGACTACACTTCATGAAATAGTTGTACTTTGCACACAATAAAATCTTTGGAATTAATGCATAGCAATAAGCACACACTGTAAGCACTTTTACATACTTTGAGATACTTTGAATGGTTTACTATCAATATTGCGAAAGGCTAAACATATTCTATTCACAATATTGAAATAAACCGCCAAACCCAGAAACTTGACTGCTACACAATGTTAACCCAAATAATCGACACATTTGAGTCAACATTGTCACCGAAAACATCACATGATATCCGTATAGGAGCTGATGTAAATCAAACTCCTATATAACATATCACATTTTTGCCAGGGGGTAAGCCCCCTGCACCCCCCCCTGTGGGGGTCACACCCACACCCCCTGATAATAATATATTCCAACTCCGAGATCGCACTACAGTGAGGATATGGATGAATTTTCAATCCCCACTGTACTGCGATCTCTGGATAGTTTGTCGAACACACTTATGCGAGTGCACTACTGCATTCGCATGTGTGTTCAACTACCCCATACATTTGACATTGTGTAAACAACAATCTGATTTTCGGCAGCATATGTACCGAGAGCTTGTCATTTGCACAATTGATAGTAAACCACTTCGAACAACTCTAGTTATCCTATTCAAGGCTTCAGTCAGTGTGAAGTAACAATTTTTACCAAACACAGTAATTCAGCCAAAACACATGCAATCGCCTTTGCTTTATTTATACTCAATGTATCCTCTTCTACCTATTTATTATAGTCGGTTTGCTCATTGAATCTCTTAATGTGCCCTTTTATGCTCTTTATAACCTTGTGTTATATTCGTTTTGCTCATTTAATCTCTTTTCATGCCCATTATACTCTCTTGTGCTCGTTTTAACTTTAAACATGTTCGTTTTACTTTAAACATGCTTGTTTTTCAACTCTGAGGCAATTCTGAACCTTTGATGCACTTTTCTAATACTCATTTTGTCAAATAACTTAGTTTCAAACATTTCGTCTGATTAATGAGCTCTTTTCTACTTCTCGTTTGCTTAGTAAACTTTTTTGTACTATTTGCTTGCCTAACAATAAGTTGTGTGCCCTTGTAATGCTCCATTTAACCTCTTATAATAAAATAAATCATTTGTGTGTGCTCTCTTTAGCTTTAACTTGTTTATGGCCCTTTTTTTTCTCTCTGTTCTTTTAGTTTGCCTTTGGCATTACCTCTGCACCTCATGGCTCTGAAGAATAGTCTTTGCAATTCCGGTTCTGACACTATGTCACTTGGCAGGTCAGGATAAAACAGGCAGGCATCATGGGTTCTTGTTCAAGCAGCTTTATTGTATGCAAATACATCATAAATGAGGTTAAGTAAGTTTAACTTATAACCAGATTAGCTATTATGTACATAGATGTTAACATTCTGGTTGCATCTTCAAAATACCACTGAAGCTAACACGTGCTTGGTATTTATATGGACACACAGATCTTAGAAATGCTTCTTAAATGTCCAGCATAACTGTTATTCTACACTGTTGTATAGTAAAGCAATTTAAATCAATAGCTACTTCTATAAATATACTAACCCCAAGATTCCATAACTTTGGGCATAAGGGTAAACCAACCTACTCCTGAGGTACAATAGATTAGAAAAACAGAGACCACAATGTGTGACTAAATAGGATTTGATTAAAAGATCTGTAAAATCTCAAAATAGGGACAATGTAATGCCTGTACCCCACCTCCAGAAGTATAGAAGATTCCAAAGATTCCAAGATTAAAAGTACCTCCTAATGATTGAGACCAGACCCCTGGAAACCGTATAAAAGCAGGATGGGATGTTATGCTACAGTGAGTCTGGGAACTGAATCTTTTGGTACCAGATACATTTCTAAGCAAAACAGGGATAAGAAGGCAGTAGAAAACAGAGATATCTCTATAGAATAAACTAACAAAAATGTATTTTTACAACAGTCAGGATATTTAAATGCCAGTGACATCAGAAATAGGCAGGACAGCAGGTTTATAAATAATTCTGTTCTTACTTTGTTGAGTCATTTTCTGGATAGACTATCACACTACATATCTATGCATTTGTGAGACTTACAGTGGCTTTTATATTTTGCATGTCTGTATACAGGAAGGCTGCATAAAGTTATAAAAATCACCTAAATCAAAATTACCACCTGTCAGTCTTTTTACAGAGCGGAAATGCTATCTATCTTTCTATAAGACATTGGCTTGAACTATGATGTTACATTAAGATAGCAAATATTGCAAACTCCAAACTTCCTGAAGATAGACTCTATTATGTCTTAATTTAAAATGTAAAATGCAGTTTTTGTACTGGCTGATGGACTGGTTTGTCCTGCAGAATTTCCCATTTCAATAAGATGTTTCCCACTTTGGGCATCTGCTAAGGTGACGACCCTAGATAAGTAAAAGGAAGAAAAGACAAAGGAAGGCAAAACTAACTTCACAGCAAAACTGAGGTACTTGGAATTTTGTGGAATAAATATTCATTGTCTTCTAACTGCAGGTGGTATTTTTCACATTTCTAAAGATAAAACATAATGACCAGATAGGCTGCCTCACAGGTCCTCTGGAATTTGGACAGTGTGTTTGTAGACACCTAGCTGTGGAATTCACAAGCGTGACAAGAGTAAGGCAGCATCACAGACCCCCCCCCCCAATATCAGAAGGCAGCATTACATACCCCCCATATCAGAAGAGGTCGCCCCCCTTTTAAAAAACATTTTAAAGATTTTAGAGTGAGCTTTGCATTTTAAGTTTCATAGTTGTGGGCTCAAAAGTATAGGTCTTTCACATCAGGTGGGTGTCCTCTGCTGCATATAAGTATGGACAGATGCATTAGTAATAGTAAGTGTAGCCTAGGCAAGAAGACCCTTCATGAGTCCTCTGTAGCATATAAGTATAGACATATTCATTAGTAACACTAAGTATAGCCTAGGGAGGAACACCCTTCATGAGTCCTCTGCAGCATATAGGTATGGAACTATACATCAGTAACAGTAAGAGTAGCCTATGTAGGAACACCCCTCATGAGTTCTCTGCAGCATATAGGCATGGAGCTATACATTAGTAACAGTAAGTATAGCCTAGGCAGGAACATCCTTCATGGGCTTACAAATTTTTGAGACAAACAGAAATGCCTCAGCTGTGTGAATACAGGATTGTGAAAGTGGTTCTAGTATTTCAAGCATGTTTTCTAACAACTACACATACTGACGTGCATAATACATTTTAGGCTAGTTGCCTACACTAAGTGTACACTGCATGTATGTGATCTGTATTCAAGAACAGCCCTACCATGTTTTTGTGCTTTCTAGTCACTCAGAAAAATTACACAAAATGTACATGTAGTCTGCACTTTGTGGTAACCTCTATGGGCGGCACAGTGGTGCAGCGGTTAACGTTGTCACCTCACAGCAAGAGGTTCTC
Source organism: Protopterus annectens (assembly GCF_019279795.1). NCBI lineage: Eukaryota > Metazoa > Chordata > Ceratodontiformes > Protopteridae > Protopterus > Protopterus annectens. The sequence continues at coordinate 595,712,591 of NC_056734.1, read as the reverse complement.
CGGTTCGATTCTCGGCTGGGGTGCCTTCTGTGTGGAGTTTGCATGTTCTCCCTGTGTTCGCGTGGGTTTCCTCCAGGTACTCCGGTTTCCTCCCACATTCCAAAGACATGCATCTGGAGCATTTCTCCCCGGGCCTCGGCTGAAAACAGGCTCTGTGGAACCTAGTCGGACTTTCCCGGTCAACAAATGATAAATAAATAAAATAAAAAATAAATAAATGAATCCCCCTCAATATTTAAAAAAAATCAGTAGGAAATCTAAAATTAGGAGAAAGAAGGTATGAGTTATGCTTGCATTGTCTGTTCACTCAGAATGGTGTACGCTTACTCTACACTTGGTATAGGAGTTAATGAATCCCACGGATACAGTCTGACATTCTTAAAAGTATTGTTTACCGCAGATGTGACTCTGGCCTTAGAACTCACGTGGGGCATATTACACCAAATGTCTATATTTCCATGCATTTTGCACATATTTTGCTTACTCCATGGACTGCATCTGCATTCTAGTTCAATTTCTTGGAATTGGCAACAGGGACTGTGATTAGCTATTAATATGTTCACATCTCCTTATTTGTAAACAACACACATGCACACACAAACACACACACATACACATTCACATGGACACAAAATAGTCTGATGCAACATTGAAAAATAGACAAGTGTTATTTCAACATTCTTGTGGCAACAGGTGTAAGTGTAGGACTACCATACACATGGACCTGAGTTCTGATGTAGGGTATCCCATACACTTCCAGTATCTATTGTTCAATTTCCTGTTATATCACTCTCACTTATAATATTTTAGATAGTATAGCTGATATTAATTATATGTATGAGGGAAGAGGCACCATTGTTCTGTTTTCTGGTGTATGACTGAGGTTTTACTGTCTACTATATTTCTGTAAGTATAATTCTACTATCTGGACTTGCATGGCCTTCACAATTACCTAAGACACATACACAACTGGATCTATATCCAATAACCTTCTCAGATCACACACATAAATGTGTAACAGCTCAAACTGTTAACCTGTAATTATGTGTAATTTTTGACTATGTCTGACAGCACTACTTCTCTGGCAAGGATGGAAAAACAGCACCGTAGACGACAATGTTTTGTCCCTTATGCCTAAGTTTGAATCCCACACTGTAAAAATAAAGTTTCTTCAGTGAATAAAGAAAACAAATGTATCAGGTCATTACATTTATACCCCCAGTGTATGCTGCAAACTTATATGATAATCGGAATTGGTGGGAAAGCAGTAGTTTTCATTGCTATAGCTCGGCTGTTGGACATGGCTGGTATTGGAGAGGAAGTTGCCAAGTTTGAGCACGAAGGTAGGGGGTCCAAGAGGCTTCTGCAGGGGAACTATTCTGACTCCCGGTACAAATCTGTGGCATGGAATAGTTTGGCCCAGGCTGTATCCAGTGTCACTGGTATCCTACCCATGGGGGAGGAATGTAAGCATCATGACCTATGCAGGAGAAAAAGGGATACTCTCAACTGTTGGTTGCATGATTTTGAGACTGTGGACATCCCACAGCTGTGTAAGAATGACAATAATAGAGAATTTACAAGACTTAGAAAGCGAAATATTAACAAGTTTGGTAATAATAATGCTTTTCTATTGTTTTCTGTTCTTTCCCCAGCTCCCAGTGTACATGAGGTCAATTCCAAGGCTCATGCTGCTTGATTGGAGAGACTGAGGGAAGCAAGTGTTATGTATGCAACCGAAGAGAAATATTATTGTAGCTTTAAAAATTAAAGATAGCTTTTTGGGTCTTTTATACAGTTGTATCAAACTGAGCATGCATATTCCAACTGTAAAAGCAAGTATACATGCATTAGTCGGTAGCACAAACCAAGCTGCAGTCAGAGGTTGTGGGTTCAAATACCATCATTCCCAACTACACAATACTGCTATTTCTTCAGTAAAATTTACATTCAATTAGAAACTCTATACCAATGCACAAATGCCTTGCTTTAAACTGTAATCTGAATAACTGGAACACGCATATGTTCAGTATAAGCTCATTTTAAGGATTACTTTCGGCAATCTATAGTATAGTGTGTATCTGTTAGGATATATACTTAAATGTAATACTTCATATAAAAGAGTTATATATTTGTGTTAATGCAATATATGCCACATATGATGGTTCTAATTTACCTCTTTTTTTCTCACACTCAAACCCTTATCTCTCTTTTTTATTTTCTATTTTGTATTGTCAAAAAGTCTCCATGTCATCCATGTGTACCACATCACTAAATGCAATACAGCACAGTGAAGTAGGCCAGCCCCAGTGGATCAGCCTGCCCCCCTCCACTGGCTCCAGCACCAATGTCAAGAACATCTGGGAGCCAACCTGGCAGCACTGCCTTTGCAGTCCTTGCACTATTTGCCCCATCAGGTAGTACTACCCCAGAATCTTCTGCAGAGGTGGTGATTTCATCACCTACCAGGAGATGCCAGGGTTGGCGTGTAGGGTCATGCACTGCAGCAATGGTGTACGCCTATGCTGGATGGAGAGGCTGCTCTCCCTCATGGTCCATAAGAGGAGAAAACATCAAGCACTCCAGCCGCTAGCAGAAAAAAGGAACAGTGATGACAGTTTATTTCATGAGGAGTAGATTTTTGTTGTGCCCAAGCTTGATGAGCATGAGCTCCCTCACCCTAATAATGGTGCCCCCCAACCTTTTGTGTCCCTCACCATCCATGTCTCATATCTTGTTTGTCTTGTTTGTTTGCATTTGCTTCCTCACTTATCCAACTTACTTGACCCAGACATATCTAAATACCTTTCCTGGCAGTAATCTCTTACTGAATTAAAAAAAAATAGGCCACCTGTCCTACAAAAAAAAAAAAAAAAAAAAAAAGTCCCATACATAGCTCTCCATTTCACACGGGTGTCTTCCTGACACACTTGATTCAGTACAATTGCTTATATAACATAATTATGTTGTTGTCATTGCTCTCTCTGGAGGTGACATTCCAAATTCAACTAACATTCTGCACATATGATCAATTTTTACTGCTGAAGAAGTGAATAGCTATGATTCTTTCCTACCTCCCTCCTGCAGATTCCTGTATCGCTTTTCCTTTGTTTTTCCCTACTGCTTGCTCCCTATTTCCTACTTTCCTATCTACCCCATTTTAACACCTATAATCTCATCAAAAAATAGAATATCACACAACACACATAAGTAGCATAAAAAGCAATGTATCCCTTCACATGTTGGCCTATATGTTTGCGCAGAGTTTATATCCCTCAGCAATGCCAAGTGATGATGAGCGGCGGTACAAAGCTGTGATTTCCTCTACACAATGCTGCTTAACCTCTCTGCATGAAGCCAGGTCACAGCAACTCATGTACTATGAAGATTCATGTCATTGCATTATCTCTGTTTAGTTAACAGCATTTAAAAATATAACTTACAGTTGTATTCAAACCCAGTATCATCTGGGCTCAAAAAGAAATGGGTTAATGTATTTACAACTGTTGCCACAGATTCAGCTAAGCAACAGGTGTGTTTCATACACTCAGTTCTAACTCTCGGTCTCTAGCAATGCAGCTCACATTTCCGCACTGCTTAACTACGTGCAAATAGGGAAAGTATCGGAAATATTTATCTTGCATGTGCAAACACTTTGCCAACCATCCCACAAACCCACTGATTCCCATCCTATGGAAACATAAATATTATGTATTACTGCTGTTTCCTGTCAATTTCCTGTCTATGATATGAAATTACATGTGGAAACATAATAAACTGAAGGCCCTATCTAACACTATATCATATATTTACAATACAGCCATGTGTTGCCTCCCCCTAAGCACTGCTACCCTGGTTTCTCAATACTTTTTTTCTCATGTATATTACCTAAACTACAGAAATTAATATCAAATGCTGTGTGATATGCAATGCACATCAATCTGTTAACATGCAGAAGTAGAACTACTGACCGATAAGCCTAAAAAGCCTTATCTGCAAGGCTAGGGAAGGAATCAGTATGAGCCTTATACACACAGCCATAGGTGACCCTCAGCACACTTGATCTGACCCATTTTGGTTTTGTCAAGGGTAGATCTTCCTTATTAAACCTAGTTGACTTCTTTGATGCTGACCACAAAGACCTGGATGAAGGATAATAGGACATACTGCCTATGTTGAATTATCCAACGCCTTTGACACTATCCCCCATTTAGGTGTCAAAGAGAAAACCTGCCATCTGGGGATTAACCCATACATTACTAGAAGGATAGTCCACTGGCTCACCAGCAGAACACACACTGTTAAAGTTGGGGACTGCACCTTCACCGCTAGACCACATACCAGTGGAATACCACAAGGATCTGTGCTGGCCCCTCAACTGTTTGTAAACTATTTCTCTGAAGTGCAGCCAAATGCAGATGCCCTCTGGCTTACCAAGCTTGCAGATGACCGTCTACTGGACGCAGTCATATAGAGTCCCCCAACTATGTTATCATATTTCAGAAGGGGCTGTCACAGACAAATGATTGGTGCCAAACTCATGGACTGAAGCTTGCAGTAAAAAATGCCTCATTGTTCCCTTTGACAATGAAGTATCCCTGCTAATTATGATATACATAGATCCCCTTTCAGGTCAAGTACAGTGTTGTGAGACTTGGGACACATGTTGATAGCAATCTATATTTCAATCACTACGTATGTGTCCATAGTGGCATACCTCTCAACTGTATAGATTTTCATTGAAAGTCCAGATTTCTGCCTCATATTTTTGGTCTGTTTTTAATAAAATTGTGGTTTTCTAGCAAATTATTTGCAAATAATTGAAGATTTAAGTCAGATAATAAACACAGATATTTGTGTTTCAAAATTCATACCCTTCTGAAAATTCATATTAATGCTAAACCTGTTATTCTATCTTCTTTCTAACTTTGTAAGAGCAATATTTCAAAAATTTCCCTAATGTTGGGCTTTTGCCCCCTCATTATTTACAGCTTTCTCCAGATGTCTTACTCTATGAGGTTGAGAAGTATGCATAGTGGTGAGACACATATTCTACATTCTGCACCTCATAAATAAGGCCATCACATCCAAGACCAGGGAGGTCATAGCTCTGCTATACTGTAGCCTTATCAGACCACTAATTGAGTGCAATGCTCCCTTCTGTCTGTACTTCATCCTACACCTACAGTAACTGGAGAAAACACAGAGATTTGTGACCAGGAAAATCCAGGGCCTCAAAAACATGACATACACCGGAAGACTGAAAGACATGTCACTGTACTCAGTATTCTGCAGGCTGCTGAGACATGACCTATGCTTGCAGTCTCAGATCCTGCCCTACTGGAAATGCTGGACATCTGCAAATCAAATGGGACAAGAACAACTTGTTTCAGGGATCTCAACCTAGCCTGTAACATAAACAGAACATACTGGAGAGACATATATATCTGCCAGCAATTGCCACTCCTCTGTAATAGGCTCCCACTGAATGTGAAGTAGTCCTCCTCAATGACACCCTATTCAAGCACAACCTTGACAACTGCATGGGTGATTGTAAATTCACCTTTGATGTGGAATCTATGTAATTCATGGACAGGGCCAGTCGGTGATGATCACAACATTGCTCTGCTAACAATGGCCATCTAACTATCCTCAATAAGTGTACTTGTGGTTCTACACGGCTAGACTTGTAAATGCTCTTGGGCCATTAGGCTAGTCACCTCCTATGAATCTTTGAAGCTATGAACCTAAGCAATCCTTGCAACATCTTCTCTTCAACATGCCCTGCTGATATCTTCCATAATAAGTTGATCTGCAGTATTGTAAAAGTAAGACTTGTCCCATGGTTCTTGCATAAAGCAGTGAGTTCTGTAGTCTGTGTACTTGGGTAGAGGCTCTGTTCTCACTGCAGTCAAATGTGGATATGTCTAGCTAGCCTTTTGCACCAGCATGTGGGTTACTGTTATTGCCATATTCTCCTCACCAGACATTGCTGATGTCATCAGCTATAAAGTGTTTTCTGAGAGACTTCAAATCAGACTTGAGCTGTTGTGCTTGTCTTAAATACAGAGTTCTGTAATCCATGTACTTAGATAGGTATGGGTTATATTTTTACTGCAGCTAACAGTAATGTGTGAGTGCACTTGCTTGACATAACAGACAGCCATTTACACCAGCAGGTGGGTCACTGTTATTGTCATATTCTTCTCCCAGACATCACTGATGTCATTAGCTATAAAGTGTTGTCTGAGACACTCCAGGGCAGACTTCAGTTGTAGTGCTTGCCTTCAATACAGAGTTCTGTAATTAGATAGTTAAGGGGTCTGTTCTCACTGCAGGCATCTTTGTGTGTGTGTGGGGGGGGGTGTCTACTCACTTGCTTGACATTGCAGAGAGCCTTTTACACTGCCATGTGGGACACTGTTATTGGCATATTCTCCTCACCAGACACTGCTGATGTCATCAGCTATAAAGGGTGTCTGAGACCCTTCAAGTCAGACTTGAGTTGTGGCACTTGCCTTAAATACAGAGTTATATAGCCTGTATACTTAAATAGGCAGGGGTTCTATTCTCACTGCAATCAACTGGGTGTGCATGTGTTTGTGCACTTGCTTGACATTACTCAGAGGCTTTTACACCAGCATGTAGGACACTGCTATGGCTATGTTGTTTTCAGCAGATACTGCTGATGTCATCAGCTATATGAGATTTGTGGATGACCACTATTCTCACTAGGGCAGGATCAGAGAGGCTGGCCTGAAGGCCAGGCAAAAGTCACCTTGTGCTATATGATACAGATTACAGTAACATGGGTTTCAATCCATCCACATACATCCTGGAATAGTTTGCATGCACTGTGTTTTCTTGGTGAGTAACCCATGTGGTCTAGATAATAGATTCCAAACAGTAAATGGACAAGCATAGATCCCTAGAGTACACCAGTGGTGACAGCTCTAATGGTACAGGTTGATTTACCAACTTTCACACTGTGTGTTCTTTCAGTAAGCCAATTGATTACCCATCTAGTGAGATGAGGTTTAATCTCAGGTTGGGAAAGTTTCTCAATGATCTCTGTTTGTGGGATTGTGTTCAAATCTAGGCCAGATGAGGATAGCCAGTATCCACTGTCTTATCTACATGCAGGCCTAGTACACAAAATCAATGGGCTGTTACAACACAACAGATCACCTAACACATGACTCTTTACATACACCTTCCTGACACAGTTGAATACACACTTCAACACACCCTTCACACAGACTATGCTGCTGTAGAAAGGTGTTTTCAACATGCACCCATATGAGTTGGGGGGACAGCACCCAAAACATGCATATATAGGCACATTCTGACTCTAATCATCTGTGAGGTAGACCAACATGTCATCTTGGACCTTTCCTAAATGGACACTAGGGATGTCACAGCTGTTTGCAACAGACCTGTGTGAGTTGTTAATACTACATCATGTCTGTTACATCTGTTAGATGTCCTCAAAGAGATCATCAAGGGCATGCATGATGACAACACTATCAGCCTTTTGAACTTGACAAGGCCAAGGTATATGACACAAGTCCACAATGAGGTATTCACTCAACACTGTCAGATGTGTCATATACACTTATATCACCAACTGGGTAGACCAGTGTATAACATACACGGCAGCTAAATATTTTGACATGTGTGAAGTGGACTATATCTCAGGTCCATTGATAAGGTCCATACATCAGGGCTGTCTGTTAGGCCCTTTCCTGCCCATTATTTAAGTGTTGGATATTACAGGTGGCATACACAAGCAGTGTCCAAACTGCTGCCTGAAGAACTGCAGCTTGTAGGAAGTCATTGACTCCAACCTGTGATATTAGTATAATACAGACAGTATCACTGCACATCAAAGATTGCAGCCAAAGCCATGACAACAACTGCAATGACAAGAAAACATGGGAGGATTTATTACATCAGGTGATCACACCCTATAATCAGACCAATAGGTATGTGACCTTTTTCTGAAATAGATGGTAAGTGGAAAATCCATCAGGATGTGGTCAAGGTGCTGACTACTCCCTTGTATGTAACACAACTACTGAGTATGTGAAGGACATCCACATCAGAGGCCATAATACCTCCGTAGTTTACAGCCTTCATCACAGCAATAAATAAGTAAAATGCACCCTTCTTTAAGTACCTCCCTACACATCCTCCAATAATATGTAACTGAAGTGTACTACCTTTGCCACAGTGAGCTGCCACACATCTTATTGGCCATACCAAGGTATTCTTTTTGTGGTATAAACATTACTGTCTGATTGTACAGAACCCCATCAAGTTGTTACACAAGATGCATCTGTGCTACCTGTTCTGATGATAAACACAGTACATACATAGGTGTTTGACAACATTAATGGCATGCACACCAGTCAACTAGACTGTATTGATCATAAGGTCCCATACAGATATAACAGTGTCCCTCCTAACACCTCCAGCAGATGTTACAGTACCATGACAGTGTGCATGATTACCCTCATAAAATGTGGACATATCATAGTTGTACAAGTGAATTTGTCCTGAATCATCTCTGATCTTTCTAAATCACATATGTTATGTCAGAGCATGGGATTACTGGTGGTGTTATTCTGATATTGTCCATGATTGTGCTTCTTATTTAATGTTTTCTGTGAGCCTTTACTTGTGTCCCACTTGCTAGAGACTTCTGCTGAGATTGCACTCATATTCAGGCAAATCAGTTTGCACAGCTTCACAATATGCACCCTACTTGAATTGTATATAACATCCCTGATAGATTTCCTCTGCATTATTCATATAAGGGTGCTTATTTCACACAGATGTCCTCCTCATTGCTATGTCACCTTGTGTGACAGTCACATAATGCACATTTTCATGGTTCAGTCCCAACTGTAACGGACTGATATGTGATTGGTGGTTCTGCTACAACTGTCTTCTATTGATATGTCCTCATCTGCTGTACATTAGGTTGTTTCACCTGTCCTCTTTACCTGTGTTCATTCCTAAAATTCATCTGCGTGTCCAAGTTCAATACACACACTTCCCCTGAGTGATTATTTTACATGGCAGTCCATGTACCCTTACAGATCATTTACACAGTTTGAATACATAATGCCAGGAATGGGATTTCACAATAATCTGCACTGTAGTTACACTGTCCTGTACCATGTTTGGACCATATTCATAACCATCATACCTGTCAACTCTCCAGATTTTTACAGAATATCCATGGGATTTTTGCCTTATATATCTTTTAGTGTGTTCCTTATCTAAGTTGTGCTTTTCTGCCATATCTCTGGCATGATCTCAGGATGGATGTGACTCAATAATTACATATATTTGAGTTTCAGACTTTAAATCCTCAGAACATCTATCTTAACACAACCCCTGGTTCTTCTAATGAGCAAATATGTCAAATATGTCTGTATTTCTGGGTCAATGTACTCCCATTATGTTGGCCTTTGACCAGATGTCTTGCACTAAGAAATTGAAAGCTATCTATTTAGCCCTGGTGATCACTGTGGCATTCCATACAAAACCATGGACCATCAGTGGTCTGATTTAAACAGGATTGCTATCTGTGCTCACTTACATGGTGTCCTGGCCAGCAAGACAGTTGCCAGTCAAGAAACCTCACTTATTTATATTTAAATGTGGTGCACTTCATGAATATTCAAGGAGTGCTGCTGCTCACCATGCATCACCACGTACAGATGTAAAATCCATCTACTCCTCACACAAAGCCTACACAGAGTTTATTGAATCCAAGAGATTGTTTTACACCCCCTGATAATTCTATACACTAACTCTAAGACAGCACAATATCGGGGGAAAGGCATATTTCCCAACTCCGAGAATCATACAATATTGTACACCTGTCAACCATTTGTGTCAATGACTAAATTTGTTTTGACTAAACAGATATCAATCATAATGGATTTGACATTCTTCATCTCTCCCATATATGTATATTTATATATATATATATATATATATATATATATATATATATATATATATATGGGTCTACTTCTCTTCATCGAAAGTACATCACTTCGAAAAAGAGAAGTAGACCCACACTTACATGAAAGTGCACTTAACTGAAAGTGCACTTCCGAGAAGAACGGTTCAATGGACCATTAAGGAAGACTGAGGCGATGAACCACTCTACAGTGGGGAAAAAGGAATTTACCTGTTTCCCCATTGTAGTGCAATCTCGGAGTTGGTATATTCAAGTAGGGGGTAGTGGGGGGCACAGCCCCCTACATGGGGGGTGCAGGGGGGCTTGCCTCCCTGCAAAAACATTGTTTTGGTGTTCCTGGTCAGTTCATTGAAACGATCTTTGTGAAGTGCACTTTCAGTTAAGTGTACTTTCACATAAGTGTGGGTCTACTGTTCTTTTTCAAAGAACTGTTCTCTCGATGAAGTACAGTAGTGTATATATATATATATATATATATATATATATATATATATATATATATGTATATACATACACACAGACACAAGCGCACTGTGTGTGTGTGTGTGTGTGTGTGTGTGTGTGTGTGTGTGTGTGTGTGTGTGTGTGTGTGTGTGTGTGTGTGGTATGTGCATATGCATTGTTTAAATGAAAAATGGACAGAATTATCTACCAGTTATGGTCCAGTAGTGTAGCCTTATTAAGGATCAAAATAGATGGAGATGATACTATTAAGGCAAGAATAGGAACTGAATTCATTGTTGATTTGAGTTCTATACATTTTGAATAATTAATAACTGGTAAATTTTACATGAAACGCCAGCAGTGGTGAAGATGTCGGAGTATGTCCTGAGTTTTATTATGTAAGAGAGAATGACACTAAAATTTTGTTAGAAATGAGGAATGATACTGTGGAGGCAGATCGATAACCTTGAAGGCCAAAGGGACTTATAAATGTGGGTCTTGTAGATGACTCATACATGGCTGATGTTGTTGTGTCTTTCGGCTTTTCCCGGTTATGGTTGCCACAGTTGAACTCCGGTCCGCTAATGATTGGCAGTAGATTTTTACATGCCGAGTTGCCGGCCCTGATGCACAACCTTCAACGAAGGTATGCCCATTCAAGCATGTCTCCACACAGAAGACTCTCTAGCATATATGGCTGATGGTCCATATTAATTGCACCTCTCTATTAGGCACACTTATGGTAGTAAGGAAATACATGCTTGTGTATCAATGAATGTTGTACAAGTTGTAACATGTAGACATGTCTGTTATTTTATGTTAGAAAGACTGGGTGATACTTAAGACAATGGATATGACTAGTAATACAAATACTAGGAAGAAGCGGAAGGGTAAATCAAGAATCAGACACTAAATTTTAAATGATGTGAGAACTTTTGTCTGTATTTATTAAAGCAAACTTCATCAGACTGCTCTGAGAAGGGAGTTGGTTTTGTAGACAACTATCAGTCAGATCCATATTTGTTTATTATTTGTAAAGTTTGTCATGCGGCCTGAAAAAGATATTGAAATACTGTGTTTCACATGAGTCATTTTATTTTGCAATAGTATTAAAAATGCACTGAAGAAATATAGAAAATTAACTTTTATGCAGATATACATGAAATCAGATATACATAACTAAGATGCACCTAAAAGTCAGATTAGTAAAGTCACATGCCTGCTAAAAATAACAGAAGCTATGCCATTTAAAAGTAGTGTATGCAGTGAAACAAAGATTTCAGTATTATGGACTGTGAAAGAGATACAAGGAAGAGGTGTATAGAGTACTTGTTAAGAAAGGTAAAAAAGTACAGTTGTGTAATGGGAGATGCCCTTACCTTCACTGCTGCAGTATTCTTCACAGATGAAATTCCCTGCCATGGAAGCCCAATGTCCGGCCAATCGATCAAAGCCCACTGTTGCTTTAAGCTATGACAAACATTGCATAAAGATGACATTCAGACATACCATCTACAGAACTGATTGCCACAGTAGGAACACCAATCCAAGGACTCCAAGAGATAGCCTGTACATCCAGGAAGGCAAAGTACTAGGGGGATGGAGGGAGGAAACGAACACTGCAGCAGTGAAGGCAAGGACATCTACCATTATGGTAAGAATTTACACAACTGTACTATGCCCTTACATTCACTACTGCCCTTTTCTCCACAGATGGGAGAGTGCCAAAGCTCAGTAGGAAACTTGGGAGAAGGAAGGAGCAGAAGAGCCCCCTAAAAAGCCATGAAGAACAGCATTAGCAAAACAAGCCCTAGCTCTAGAGATACCATCCAACTTGTTGTGCTTGGTAAAGGTATGCACAGAAGTACAGGTAGCTGCTTCAAAAATAGAATTAGTATCTAAGTCCTTGAGAAAAGCACCAGAAGAAGCTACAGCTCTTGTAACATGAGCTTTAACTGAAGAAGAAGGGCTCTTGCCGTGAAAAGTGTAACAAAAGAAAATAGCCTTAGAAATCCAAGAAGAAATAGTTTGCTTGGAAGAAGCTTGTCCTAAAGATCTAGAATGAAAAAAAACAAACAACTGATAGCCTTAGTCTTAGCCAAATAAACCCTGAGTTGCATATGCATGTCCAAAGTATGCAGCACCCTCTCAATGTCAGATTGCAAAAGGGGGTAAAATAGGCAGATTAATAAACTGGTTAACTGATAGCTCATTAACCACCTTTAGCATATAGTAAGGATTAGTGCATAAGGACAGTCTGTCCTCATGAAAAATTGAACAAGGAGGGCAAGCCATAAGGGCTTGCAACTCAGATATCTGTCTTGCAGGGGTAAGAGTTAACAAAAAAACTGTCTTCCAAGAACAATGTTGCAAGGAAGCTGAAGCAGCAGGCTCAAAAGGAGCCTGAATCAACTTCTCCAAAACAAATTTAAGTTCACCAGGTGGAGGAGGAACAGGCCCTCCTGGGAGGTCTAATATTAAGGATGCCTTTAAGAAATTTTTAAACCTCAAATCTAGAAGGTAAAGGAGGAGATAAAGGCAGACATGCAGAGATAGCCGATAAGTGAGCCTTAATAGCAGAATAGGCAAAACCAGCACTGAGCAACTCACAAAAAATAAGAGAGAACCAATGGAACATCCACAGTAAGTGGGTCCAGGTTACAAGACAGACACCAAATAGAAAACCTATTCCGTTTGGATAAGTAGGACATCCTAGTACAGTAAACGCTCAGTTAACTGGCACCCATGGGGATTGGCAGATGCTGGATAACTGTAGTTTCTGGTTGCTTGAGAGTTACTATTAAAAGTAGGCCTGACTAATACTGTACCCTACACTATACCATACCATACCGTAAACACTGTATTTGGTTTTAATATTGAAATACAGTAATTAAAAGCCTGACTGGGGGGGGGGCAGAAAGTGCAACACATGAAAATTGAATTGAATTGTTCATAATATGCTGTATTTCTTCAATTTTCTTTCTAGTTGCTTGAGAGTGCCGCTTGTTTGAGTTCCGGTTAACTGAGAGTTTATTGTAATAGGTTTCCTGGCCTTCTGCAAGACTTGCAGGACATCCTCAACAAAAAGGTGTCTATGAGGAATCAAAATCCTATCACCTACAGTGTCACTTGAAGTGTGGACAGGTTTGGATGGATGAGAGACCCCTTGTCTTATGTGAGTAAATCCACTCTGTGAGGTAACTTGTAATGATTGCTCCTGGCTAGATACAGAAGTAGAGGGAACCAGTGCTGTCACAGCCAATAGGGAGTCACCAACAAGATTTTTGGCAGCATCCTGTTGAATCTTGAACAGGGCTCTTAGAATGAGAGGAAGGTGAGGAAATGCATAAAGAACACCCCCATCCAAGAAAATGAGTGAGCATCGCCTGCCACACCAGAGGACCTGTGACTCTGGCACAAAACAAAGCAAGTTGCCTGTTTAGAGGGGAGGCAAAAAGATCCACCTGAGGTGTAACCCACTGGTGGATAACATACAGAAACATGTCTCTGTGAAGAATCTATTCATGGGACTAAGTTAAGGACCTGCTCAGAGTGGCTGCCACAATTTTCTGACTGGAAGGGATATAAAATGCCTGATGAGTCACGATACTTGACAGCAAGTTCCAATCCCAGAAGTGCCAACTGGCAAAGAAGATAAGATCTCATTCCTTCCTGTTTGTTGATATAGCACATCACTCTGGTATTGTCTGTGAAAACCTGAAGATGGCCCAGAAAGAAAAGAAGATGAAAGACCTGAAAAGTCAGCAGAAGAGCTCTCATCTCTTTGACACTGATGCGGTCCTTCTGCTGACAAGGCGACAGCACCCCCTGTACCTTTAGGGAGCCAAATGTCACATCACATCCCATATCTGAAGCTTCTGTGAAAAATTCCTGAGATGGAGCAGGGGGATGAAAAGGAATTCCTGGATTCGGAGACAACTGCTGAATCCAGTAGCAAAGTTCCTGTCTGAGACAAGGAAGAAGAGGAACTACAAAGTCTAGAAGATGTGCATGTTGAAGCCACACTGACTTCAGAAACCAAGTAAACTTTTGCATATGAAGTTTGGCCAGAGGGAGCATTGAAATGGTGGATGCCATGAAACCTTGAGCTATCAGAAACTCCTTACCAGAAATGGAGGCCAGAAGAAGAACAGTGTGAAAGAAAGAAATGAGAGTTGAGGCCTTTGGTGAAAGCAGAGATGCAAGTATTGGCAATGTCTGAATCCTGCAACTCAGAAAAACTTGATTCTGAGAAGGAGTCAGAGAAGACTTTTTGAAATTTATTGTGAACCCCAGGCTCTGAAGAAGGGAAATGACGAAATGAAGATTTTGCAAAAGGATCTCTGGAGAGGATGCCTGTATCAACAGGTCATCTAAGTAAGGAAATATTTGGATCACTTGAAGCCTGCAAAAAGCAATCATAGGAGCAAGGCATTTGATGAACACCCTTGTGGCAGTAGAAAAGTCAAATGGCAAAGCAAAGCGAAGAACTGAAAATGCCAGGAAGCAACAAAGAAATGCAAAAACTTCCTGAAAAGAGGGTGGATCAGAATATGGAGATAAGCATCCTTGAGATCCAGAGATACCATATAGGCCTGAGGGATCAAGATAGGAAACAGAGTCTGAAAGGACAATGTCCAAAAGGAAGGCACTTTTAGAAAAGAGGTTAGATGAGAGAGGTCTAGAATAAGTCTCCTGGTGCCATCTTTTCTTGTCAATAGAAACAGTCTGGAGTAGAACCCTTTCCCTCTTTGGGACACAGGCACCTCTTGAATAGTGCCCTGAGTCAAGAGATCTTCAAGAACTTCTGGAAAAAAGGGAATTTGTTCCCAAGAAGGCTGAGGAATACCCATAAAAGAAGGATGGGATTTTCACACCATAACGTACCTGGGACAAATGATAGGCAGAACTCAAGAATCTGGGTGATTTGAAGCCAAAGAGGAAGAGTAAGAAAAATGTGAAGAAAAAGAGGAATGTGGTTGGGAAGAGACAGATAGTCATACAGCACCTGATTTGTCAGGAGAGGAAGACTTCAGAATCCCTGAAAACTGAAAAGCCTTAGCAAAAGAAGCCCACTTGCCACTCTTTTTTACCTTTAGTGGAAGGACAAGATTACCTACAAACAAAGGCTGGCTTAGTGGGGTAGTTTCTCTGAAATGTAGGCACAGGAGAAACAAACACATTTAAGCTCCTGTAATGCCTTACCCTTATCCTGAAGGCACTTAAATAAACCCGCAGCTGCTTCCCCAAACAAAAATTTAGCATCCAGAGAAGCATCCATCAACTTAGCCCTAATTTCATCAGGTAGAGGTTGAAGCCTAAGCCAAGAATAACTTCTTGCCATTGAACCACAAACAGCAGCCCTTGAAGAGGCATCTGCTGCATCATAACTACATTTGATAGAATGATGAATGATTTGAGTGGAAGTCCCTTGAATGGAAAGACCAGATGTTTTACCCTCAGAGTCTGGAAAATTAGAAATACGTTGACAGGCTTGAGAAAGAAGAACCAATACATACCTAGATGTGTGACTCTGATAATTAATAGCCCTAAAATCTAGGGTAGCAGAAGTGTAAACATTCTTACCCAGGCTTTCTATGACCCTTCTGTCCTTGTTAGAAGGCAATAACTTGGGAAAAGGAAGCAAATTAGATGGCTTATCAGAGGCTACAGACACCACAGAGGGGTCAGCAGCAGGACATTTATACAAAAAAATAACAATCCTCAGGCACTCTATGAAACCTATCTGGCATCTTGGGAGCAGGGGGCAGAGAATCAGGCTCATGAAAGACACTGGAAAAAGCATCCAGCAAAGTAGACAAAACAGGAGGAATAGCTGCAGGTTTAGGAGATACCAACTGCAGCAACTTATAGTACTTCTTATGGATATCAGAGACCTGAGCACAATCCCACTTAAAAAATTCCATCATCCTAGAGAGTGTGTCCCTAATGGTAATTTCCTCAAAAGGAACATCAGAACTAATAGATTTCTCCTCCTCTGTCACATAGTCAAAAGAAGAAAGAATATGAGTAGAATAAGTCAGAGATTCATCATCAGAATCACACTCTTCCTCAGAAGCATCCTGTTCTCTAGGCCTTTTGCGGGGAATACAGGGCCAAGAAGGAGCAAGAACAGAAACCCCCTGAAGATGCTTTAATGACATTAAAGCAGTAAATAGCCCCTGGGTAAAGGCCTGACACTCACTATATGGATTCCTAGGAGCAGAAGAAGCACGTTTCATTTTTTGTTTTGTTTCTTTTTTATGGAATGCCTCCACTATAAAACTGTAGTAGGAACTTCTTCCCCGACTAATAAGCTCCTCAAAAAAATCAACAGTGGTACCACCCTGAATGTCCAAAATGGATGACTATAAAGCCTCTTTGTATGTGCTGCCAGCCAGATCCTTACCGGCCTCCAACCCCGTCACAGCAGAGAAATCCAACAACACAGCTGGGGGAGCCTCCAGGTTCATAATAACCTCAGTAGAAACACTTGGCAGAGGCTAGACAACAGAAAACTCCAGTCATACCCTTTTTACCTTCTTTTTCCCTAACAGCTGACTCTCGGGGTGGGAGATTCCTTCCATTGTATCTTTAGTGAGAAGCTTAAGATGATGGTTCTCAAGATACGAGGAAAGGGAAGAAAGCCTACTGCAAAGGGTTTTTGGGACGAATGTAGACCAACCAAACTCCTCGCAAGTTAGGTATGCTCAGCCAAACCAAGAACTCATAAAACAACAACGGCCAGCACGTGCAGCATAAGATATTTTATTAATAAGATGTCAAAAGGCATATAAATGCCAAACAATCTATAAATTCAAACCGGTTTCGGCTATGTAGCCTTCTTCAGTGAAAAAGCTTAAGACATCAGAAAATCTCATTATTATTTATAAATACCATCAACCAACAGCATTTTGGTATAGCCCAACCCTAATGCTAGTTTATCATTTAAAGGAATAGTAAGTGTCATCATCATTTGAACACTACATTGAATTAACTAGTATATAATATAGCTACGTAAATATACACACAGTCTGCACCAAAAATAGATTCCTATACACAATGCGTTGACATATACATATGTTTCTTATATACATGAACAAAAATAGAAGCAAACTCTGTATACAAGAAATATGATGACATATTTTTCTAATATAGTTATAGCAATAATGAATCAGTCCAATACACATATATGTCTTAGAGTGAAGTGCGCAATAAATTGTATACATCACAATACCTAGGTAATCAATAAATTAATAAAATACCTTGTTATATACAGTGTACACTAAATAAATATAATTCATATACATAATTAGTTGATATACACATGAATTCATATACTTAAGCTATAATGAAATCAAACTCCATATGTTGGAGATAAGTAACATAAATTTTGTATATGAACCATTATAATGATAAATTCAGATATATATTTTTGAGTGGACTGTACAGTAACTTCTAACTACACAATTATCTAGGCAATCAATTTGCTGATGAAATATTTAGTTGGTCAAGAAAAATATGACCTATACACAAATACGTACCACAAAAATATCAAAGATATCTCATTGCCATTGGTATACAATCGAGATCATAATTAGTCTCTATAATCCACACAACAGGACTGATTATATGTAATAATTTGATATTCCAACATATGTAATGTTACATCCTATGTATCAGATAATTAATGGTTCACAAGTGGTCATTCAGCCCTGGGGGAAATAGGGCACCAAGATGGATAATCCAATACTTTTCCTTATGGTTCAGAATAGTATGCCACCCTTGTTTGTTATTTCTGTCCCCCATTATTTTATTAATGACTGTGAACATAAACTTGGCATTCTGATGTTTGACTGTATGTCGGTATAGGGCATCCAACAATCATCAAGGTATCTACGCCAGATATCCATTTCCACCATGTATATGTTATGCGTAGGGTTGTATATCATTTTTATTTTTGATGTCACTTTTATGTTCCCCCATCCTAACTCTGAGTGATCATGACGTCTGCCCAACGTAAAATGCTGAGCATTGACATTTAGCCAGGTAAATAATCCAGGTACTACTACAGTTCCCAAAGACCCTAATGTCATAAACTCTTCTTGTGTTAGTACTTGTAAACTGTTTAAGTCTAGTGACTTGAATGCAAGATGCGCAATGGCCACATGGAAATGTCCCAACAAGTTTATCCTCAGATATTGTCAATTGTTTGTAAGCAGCACCTCCACTTTCCTTGTGTTTATAGTGAGAAAACATGGCTTTTAAATTCTTACCCCATCTATAAGAAAATTGACATCTGGGGCCCAAGATATTTCTTAAGTGATCATTTGCTAATAGTATGTTCCAGTTTGAATCAAGAATGTTTCTAATCACATTGTGGTTCCTGCCATATGTGGTGACAAGCCTGATTGATGATTCAACCCCTAGTTGTTCACGTTTCTTATATTCCAATAGTTTACTCCTATCTTGGTTATCTGACCACCTACTCGCTGACATAATATCTGAGTAATGATAACCTCTTTCCAAAAATCTATTTTGTAAATCCTATTTTGCTATCCCCAAATCAGTCTGGGAAGAGCAAATGCATTTTATTCTCAAGAATTGTGATTTTAGTATGTTGCGGACGGTGTGGCGTGGGTGCATACTAGATGCATGTAATAAGGTGTTATATTGTGGATATTTCCTGTATGTTTTAGTACTCAACGTATGATCATTGTTTCTATATACCGTAACATCAAGAAAATTAATAGTATTAAGATCATATGTAATAGTGAACACTATACCCCAGATATTGCTATTCAAATATTCTACAAATTCCTGCAAATATGTAGAATCCGGACGCCACACCATCCAACAATCATCAAGGTATCTACGCTAGATATCCATTTCCACCATGTATATGTTATGTGTAGGGTTGTATATCATGCACTCTTCAAGGTACGCCATGAATAGATCTGCATATATGGGGGCACAAGATTCCCCCATGGTATTACCTTTAAGTTGCCAATAACACTCCCCTTGAAAATAGAAAACATTCTTGCTTAGCACATGTTCAGCCCTACACACAAGCAATGTATTAAACCCTGGTGGATATAAGTTGGTGTGTTCTAACCAATAATCAAAGGCCTGTAATCCTACCCAATGAGGTATGCTCGTATATAAATACCTCACATCAAGCGTACACATCAACCAATGTGGTTCAAGTTGTGCATCATTTATGATTTGTAGGAACTGTGTAGTATACTGTAGCCTGGCTCTAACTTTAGTTAGCAAAGGCTTGAGATGTTGTGTTAGGAACATAGATAATGGTTCATAGGTTCCCTAGGGCCTATATAAGCCTAGCCAAAAAATGTACCCTGGCTTTCGTCACCCAAGAAAATTATTTTCCTGTGCCCCTGTCGAGCAGAGCCACAGAAGTGATCCCTGGGGTAAATTTCCCATTTCCCATCCAATCATCAAGATTTTTCTTGAAGAGTGCTAATGAGGAGCTCTGTTTGACATAGATAGGTAGTCTGTTCCAGAGTATGGGAAGTCTCCGTAACTAACTTTGGAGGATTTTATGAGGGATCTCAGCTTCTTACTGAGGCTGGTAAGGGAGCTTTTTGCATCCCGGGATTTTATTCTTTTCTGCAACAGTTTCTTCCTTTTGTTGTAAAGTTTGTTTATGGCAGGGGACCACCAGATTAGCTTCCTTTTTTGGAGGAGAGCATCTTGGTTCTATTTGGGATGGCACGATTCATGCATGAGTGGATGTCCTTGTACAGTGCCTTAGTGTAGGATTCAGCAGTCGAACTTTCAGTTCCCGTCTGCATGGGTGTCATGAAGTTTGTCACTTCTGACTTGAGTAGCATGAAGTTGGCTTTGGAGAAGTTTTTTACAGAGGTTTCCTTACTGGGGGGTGGCGGAGGGATGTGGATGTCAAGGGTGATTAGCTTATGGTCAGAACTGACCAACGAGGGGGTGACCATAGGTGTAGAGCATCGATTTCCCATGCTGGTAATAACCAGGTCTAGGACATTGGAGCCCCTGATGGGACTATGGATTAGTTGATTCAGGGCATTGGAATTTATGAATTCCAAGAACCGTTGGGCAAAGGTGTTGGAACATGAGTAGTTTTCCCAGTTAATAGCAGGGTAGGTGAAATCACCCAGTATTTCCTTGTGTCTTCTTTGTGATTGGTTTTGGTACTGGTGTTTGGTCAGATTTTACTTATTTGACCAAAAGATTCAGCTCCCAGACCCACTGTAGCATAACATCTTATCCTGCTTTTATACTGTCTCCAGTGGTCTGGTCTCAAAGATTAGGAGGTACTTTTTATCTGGGAACCTTCTATACTCCTGGAGGTGGGGTACAGGCATTACATTGTCCCTATTTTGAGATTTTACAGATCTTTTAATCAAATCCTATTTAGTCACACACTGTGGTTTCATGTCTGTTTTTCTAATTTATTGGGGTCTATATTATATCAGCGAACACTTAAAAAAGCAAACGCTGATTGATCGATCTTATGTAAGCGAAAGCTTACAATCTCAAACTGTCAGATCAGCGATTTTTTTCCTAGGGAAAAAAATCGCTGATCCAAAACACATACACACAACACAAGCACACCAAACAAACAGAAATCCAAACACATACACCTAAAATCTGACACCTAACCCTACACTAAACTATGCACACACCACTAACTATCCACTTACCTTAACCCAAACCCTAACCCTAAGGTCCGTCACTATCGAACACTCACCTCACCCGCTCCCTAACCCTAACTCACCTAAATCTGCCCTAACCCTCATGTCCACACAATCACACACATACCTAACCTGAGCCCTAACCCTAACTCACCTAAACCACCCTAACACTCACATCCACAGAATCGCACACTTACCTGAATCCAACCCGTAACTTTCCACCACAGCACTGAAAATACCAAAGCAACAGAAACGGACAACC
Organism: Protopterus annectens; assembly: GCF_019279795.1. Classification (NCBI taxonomy): domain Eukaryota; kingdom Metazoa; phylum Chordata; order Ceratodontiformes; family Protopteridae; genus Protopterus; species Protopterus annectens. The sequence continues at coordinate 595,691,194 of NC_056734.1, read as the reverse complement.
AAATTCTTTCCCTAGGAAAAAATTCAGGTTTCTGCTGCTTCGATATTTTTTACTTTCACTAAAATAAGGTCGATCAATCAGCGTTCACTTGTTTAAGCATTCGCTGATCTAATATAGACCCATCTATTGTACGTTATGGGTAGGTTGGTTTACTCTCATACCCAAAGCAATGGAATCTTGGGGTTAGTATATTTATAGAAGCAGGAGTCTGGGGGATACTTTTCCCATAAGAGGGATATAGGGAACTTGACCCCTTAAAAAAACGTTTACCTCTTTGGTGTAAAAGTCAGTATTTTTGGTATCAGTTTTTAATTATGCAGTGTGCTCCTTTTCAATCATAGCAACTTTAAGTAGATATAATTATACCCACAAGGGATCTGTTTCCAGACTAGTTCGTACTGCATATTTAGCTTGGGAATTAATCTTTTGTAGCTATATGAGTCTCTGTCTGTCTTTGATTTCCTATTGCCCCACAGAGAGCATCCTCTCTCCTTGCACATTTCTCTGTTGTTTCTAGCTTACCTTCTCTTTAGTATCCCAATGTTCATTTTCCTCCCAGCATGTTCACTGACTAATGTCTTTAAAAAGAACACTGTTGTCAGCCAGGGCATTGATCTTTACAACACGTTCTCAGTGAAATCCTTTACCAGAGTTGTCTCACAAAGTACATTCTTCAGTGCACAGAAAATAAATATTACAGTTCCTCAGAAGGTCTAGCAACAACTACAAATTGTTTAACCATGAACCACTGTGAGCCCTGATGATTTCATACACAACTCTCACTGTAATTAAACTGCATGCACGGCCTACTAAGCAATTATTCATATTTCTGAATATGATTTCTGTTAGGGTACTATTACAGATCCTATGTTAATTTTGTGCAATTTGCCAGTAATCTCCCTGGTACATTTTTCAATGTTTTAACCTAGTTATGCTAGGCTGGATTTTTACTTGTCATTAATATTGAGAACTATAGCTCTGCCTATACTGAACTATGTCAGCAAACTTAACTCTTTTATGTAGCTGAATTAATGTTATATAGCAGAGATTCATCCAGAGGAAGGGCATATTGAGATCACAGAATACATTATTTTTTTTTTCTTGTGGCAAATTATAGAACACTACTACATATTCCATCTGATATTAGCAGTAGAACACTTAATATGGCCCCATCAGCACAACATAATGTGAGTAGTCCTTTGCTAACAGTTGAACACATTATCAAACACAATTTACTTAACAATCAAGAATATTGTACTAATACCGCTATATACACTCGATCATAAAATCTACACGGCTATTGTCTTTTATGGGATATAACTGTAGACTTAAAGAGGTCTCTACTACTGGATAAACTCCAAAATACAGGGTCCAATCACAAATCTGTTAGATGGTTCTCGAACTACCTTCTCAACAGGACATTCTGCAGGTATGCCAAAAATCAAGAAATTAGCACCAGTACCTTTACTTTGGGCATCCCACAGGAGTCTATCTTAGGCTTTATTCTCATTATTTATTAAAGTTATAGATGTAAGTACCTAGTCAATTTGATGCCCTTCACAACCAAACCCATACTGTGAGCATCACTCACCTGCACACACTCTGCACATACCCATACTAAATTATCATACACTGAGGCAATTAAAAAGTCCTTGTTCAAGCATCATTTGTCTAGTAGCAACAAGTTCCAGCATAAAGCAAACACTGCAACACAGATTAGCGGAATAATACAGCTGAAAAGCACCAGTAAACAGCTCATCTTAAATCAGTTATACCAAAGCAATCTACAAGCACAAACAGAATAGTATTACTCATTGGTGATGTCATAGTTCGGCACACTGATTCTGCTCTCAAAGGCTGAATAACAGCAGGGTGACAGTGAGCTGTGTTTCAGAAGACAAGATTACTGATATTACAAGATTCATGAGAGATCTTAATCCAGAGAAATAAGATTGCAACATGATAGTGGTTCAGGTTTAGATGAATGACCTGTTGTGCAAAACACTGGGGGATTATTCAGAAAGACATTATAGCACTGTTCGTGCAAGTCACAAATCCAGGAAATACCCTAGTACTTAGTCGAAGCCCTTCATCACCAAGAATGATGCTGAAGTGTCAAGAAAAGATAACTGGCTTTTATAGTTGGTTAAACACTTGGGATCATTCTAGGGGGGAATCCATCCAAAGCAATCTACTGATTAACTATATTTCATTGCTATCTACTGCAATTCATTACTGTTTAACTGCATTTTGCTGCATTTCAATGCTGTTTAACTGCATTTGTTCTTACTGCAAGTGCTATTCTTTTAACTATAAGTGATTAATCTGTGAGTTTTTTCTTACTGAGTTCTTAACCTTAAAATTGAGCAGCATAGTCTAAATACAGGTCTGCAGCATCCAGATATTCACCTGCATGGTTTTAAATCCTTTTTGAGGTATTCAGGCTATAAGTTAACTGTTTTTTTCTGAAAAAAAAAAGTTCTAAGCTTGTTTTCCACCTTTCCTGTTACTAGAGTAGTCCAGATGCAGATTTGTTGTATCCAGGACTGTTTTTTTAAGTAGCTGAGTTCCCCATACCTTTCTGTGTTAGGGAAAAGCCTTCCAGTTTATCAGTGAGAGCGGTAAGCACTATACAGCCTATCTACCAGAAGAGGAATGGTTTCCGGCTATGAAATTGTAGTTTATTGGCTGTTTGGGCAGTTTTTGTCTATCCATTTCAACTTTCTCTTCTCTCTTACACTTTAATTAGCTTATTCGCCTAGCACTTCATCAGGCTTTTTGTAGCAATTATTGTAGCACACATAAGAGCTATCAGCACTAGACGTCCTATAAGGAAACAGCTCCAGTACATAGTAATGATGGCCATCCCTCCTGGCATGACTAAAGGTCAGTTTCCTGTGCTTTCTCCTATTAACCAGGTGAACATGGGCATTCTGAGGCAGTGTTGCAACTGCCTCATGTACACAGAAAACACACTCCTCTTACATCCCAACACTCAAACTTGTGAGAGATGCACTTATATCTTCAAACTGGAAGCCATGCACTCTCCAGACAAGATCGGAATAGCTGGTCAAGAGAAGAAGGTCAACACCTGCATCACATCACATGGAACACATAGCCCTCCAGAACACCCACCATCACAGCCCTCACATAAAAACACAAACCACACACCCACTTTTGTGGAGGTTCTCAATAGAAATCGACCCAAACAACAGAGACCTCCAAGGCAGGAATGTACTCAACCACCACAACACAGCACAAACCACAAGACACATAGCTCACCTACACAGTGTGCCCCTCAACCTAAGCCCCTAAGGCAAAACAGCTTGCCCAATACAATAATCATAGGTGACTCAATAGTGAGGCACACTGATGTCCCACTCACTAGGTTGAATAAATAGAAGGTAACAGTCAGCTGTCTGTCAGGTGCCAGAATCCAGCAGATAACACATGCACTCAGGTCACTCCACAACAAGTACAAGTATGACTCTGTCATTGTCCATGTGGGTGTGAATGACCTGATATGCAGCTCTCTGGACTATATGAAAACCGACATGGTGAAGCTCTTGGATTATGTGGCCCAGGCATATATGACCCTAGTCATGAGCAGCATCCTCCCTTCCCCAGAATGATACCACAGTACAAACAGAAAATAATTGACTTCAACAATTGGCTAAGTTTCTGGTGTTATTCTAAGGGGATCCAGTATCTGTCTGCTTGGGTTAACATGATTGACAGACCTTGATGCTTTGCCAGAGATGGCCTGCATCTGCCACCCCTGGGTTTCCGGTTACTGGCTCAGGCTATTGCCACCCCTATAATGCCTTTTTAGGTGGTATTCCAAAGACCAAATTATCACCATAACAGCTAGAAATAAATGCAATGTGAGTGTCATGCTGCTTAATGCTAGAAGTCAAAATCTCAGGATGCACTCACTCGAAGCACTCTTCAAAATGGAGAACATCGACATTTGTGCTGTAATGGAGACCTGGTTTAAAGCAGCAGGAAGCACCCATGCACTACCAGGCTATAACTCATTCCACATCTTTTGGCCCCAGAACATGGACCGAAGCTCCAAAGGTGGTGGTATCTCCATATTCATAAAGGATATGCACACCTCCAGACTAGTAGCCCAGCATAATGCATCTGAAATATTCCAGGTACAACTAACATTGGGTAAAACGGCAATTCTAGTCATAGCCTGCTATAGGTTCCCAACCATGTCCCAAGACTCTCACTCCACATTTCTAAGCACCCTGGAAATGATTAAGATCCAACCCAACACTGTCATACTAGTTGACTTCAACTACCCCTTCATCAGCTGAGAAAACTACTCATGCACCAATGCACTGACCCAATGCTTCCTGGATATCATCAGTTCCAATGCCCTGGACCAGCTCATTCTTATCCACATTAGAGGAAGCAACATCCTTGACCTGGTTATTACTAACATGGACAACTGTTGTTCTACACCAATAGTCAATTCCTCCCTGATTAGATCCAACCACAAACTAATCACCATGGAAATCCACATCACACCCACACTCCCCGCAAAGGTACCCACCATGAAAAACTTCTCCAAAGCAGAGGTGGCTAACTTCACTGCAGCCATGCCAATGGAAAATAGATGCATGACTGCCAAATCATACACCAATGCACTGTATGAATACGTGCATAAATACATGGAACTAGCCATGCCCAATAGAACTAAGATGCTCTCCTCCAAAAAAGAAAGCCAGTCTGGTGGTTCCCTGCCATTAATAAACTCTATAACAGAAGGAAGAAACTGTTGCAGAAAAAGGTGAAGTCCCAAGACTGGAAAAATGTCCTTATCAGCCTCAACAAAAAGTTGAGATTCCTCATTAAAACCTCCAAAGCCAGCTATGAAGGCAGAATTGAGATGAACAGTAAAAACAACCACAAAGCCTTCTATAGTTATAGCAAGAATCTCCATGGCAAGACCCAGATTTGCTCTGAGTTACTGCACAGTGGTACCTCTTATACTGAGCCAACAGATATTGCCAACATACTGGCCGACAGATTCAGTGCCAACTTTATCCCTCTCCCCCCAAAGGACCAATCTCAATACCAGAAGAATGCCAGGCACCCAGCATTACTGAGGCACAGGTTAAAACTGCATTGTCTAAGGCCAAGAATACAGCTTCCATGGGACATGATAATATCCCTAGCTGTGTTCTACATGAATTACAAAGTGAACTGGCACCACATCTGTTTTCTCTGTTCACTCACAGTCTCACCTTAGGCTTTATCCCTTCAAAATGGCGTACTGCTACAGTCATCCCTCTCCATAAAGGAGGAGCGACTATAAACCCTGGAAATTATCGGCCCATTAGGCTGAGGAGTCTGATATATAAGGCTATGGAGTGCATCATCATGGACCTAATCCACAGGGATATAGGGAATCTCCAAACTCTAGATCCCACGCAATTTGGTTTTGTGAAAAGTAGATCATGTCTGCTCAACCTGGTTGACTTCTTTGAGTCAGTCACCAGAGTGATGGATGAAGGTAAAGCAATTCTTACAGCCTACCTCGATCTGGCCAAGGCATTTGATACCAATCCCCACTCAGGAATTATTGATAAACTCAACAAACTAGGCATTAACCCCTATATCGTTAGGTGGGTTGCAAATTGCCTCACAGATAGAACTCATAGTGTGAAAGTAGTGGACTCCAAGTCATACTGATGACCAGTCATGAGTGGAGTCCCACAGGGATTGGTCTGGTTCCACTCCTGTTTAGCATCTACCTCTCAGAAGTCTGGGCCAACACAGAGGGACTCTGGCTGACCAGATTTATAGGACAGCTGCAAGTTTGGAGCCATTATTAACTCCCAAAGTGATGCAGACATCCTACAAAAAGGCCTCACTGAGACCAATGACTGGTGTCAAAACTATGGCCTTAAGCTTAATGCCAACAAATGCGCCATCATCTCCTTTGGGAAAAACTCAGTTTCCACTAATTACCACTTTGATGGGAGCCCCCTGGACACTGAAGGGATTATAAGAGATCTGCGGACATAGGTTGACAGCATCCTCTCCTTCAACCACCACATTGCCACTGTGGTCATAAAGTCCTTCTATGTGGCACATCTCATTACCAAACGTTTTGCATCCAGGAAGAAAGAGGTAATCATTTCTCTCTACTCTTCTCTCATTAGACCAGTCATAGAGTATAATGCCCCATTTGGCATGTACGTCACTAGACACCTGCAACAGCTGAAGAGGCCACAAAAGTACCTCACAAAGAGGATCGTAGGCCTTAAACACATGTCCTACATGGACAGTCTCAAAAACCTCCAGCTATTCTCCATCTCATATCGTCTACTAAGAGGCGATCTCTGTTTGACTTACAAAACCATGTCTGACCCAGCTCTGTTAGAGATGCTGCATCTAAAGAAATCCCAATCCCTCCACACCACATGGTCCAGAGACCTTAACCTCATTACCACAATCAACAGAACATGCTGGGGGAACAGGTTCATAACCAAGAGACTGCCCATGCTCTGGAACAGACTTCCCATACATGTCAAGCAGAGCACCTCACTAGCCCTCTTCAAGAGAAATGTTGATGAGTGGATCATGGGAAATAGAAAGTTCACCCTGGGGATCACTCCAGTGGCTCTACTTGATAGAGGCACTGGGAACTAATGAGGGGTGGCAACATGCCAAGGCATTTCTATGGGCTAGGCTTGTAAAGGTTCCAGGACCATTAGCCTAGTACACACCTATGAACATATGAACGTGTCAGAATGTGATGAGATGCTTGACAACAGTACTTGCTTCATCAAGGATAGTTTGCATCTCTCATTGCAAAGCTCCCACATATTGGTGAAAGCTTTTGCTGATCCTATTGTATGATTTTTAGGTAGGGTACAGCTGATTGATCTCCCAAACTAACTTTCAAAACAAACCATCTATTGGACCAACTGGTACATATCAAGGTGACTATACTTAATGCTAGAAGTCTAAACAAAATGCTAGAACTTGCAGTCATCTTATATTTGGTAGACATCCATGTATGTGTTGTTATAGAAACTTTGTTTAAGAGCCAAATTAACTCTTCTTCAATACCTGGGTTTTGTGCTTATCATTTGCTTAGAACTGGTGAAACTACGGTGGCATATCCATACTGGTTAAAGACCATATTACTTCAAGACAGATACCTAGAGACTCAGAAGCAGATCTTATAAAGATTTAAATCACATTAAAGAGGATTAGCTATTTTTGGGATGCATGGTTAGGCTTAAAAAGACCCTTGTGGTCATTAGCCTAGCCACTGGGGATGCACAAGCCAGTGCATTTCTTTGTGCCGGTCCGAAACCTGGATAAATAGGGAGGGTTGCATCAGGAAGGGCATCCGGTGTAAAAATTCTACCACATCACTTGTGGCGCAAAAATTTCATATTTCCATACTGGATCGGTCGAGGCCCGGGTTAACAACGACCGCCACCAGTACTGTTAGCCAACAGGGTCCTGGCGGAAATTTGGCTACTGTTGACCGAAGGAGAAGAGGAGGGTGAAAGCATGCCCGAAGGCAGGAAGAGAGGAGGAAAGTTAGGAGTGTAGTAGTGAGGGTAGGAACTTTGAATGTTGGCAGTATGACTGGTATAGGAAGAGAGCTAGGTGATATGATGGAGAGAAGGAAGGTTGATATATTGTGCGTGCAGGAGACCAGATGGAAGGGGAGTAAGGCCAGGTGTTTAGGAAATGGGTTCAAATTGTTCTATCGTGGTGTGGATGGCAGGAGAAATGGGGTAGGGGTTATACTAAAGGAACAATATGCCAAGAGTGTTTTAGATGTGAAGAGAGTGTCTGACAGAGTGATGTTTATGAAGCTCGAAATTGATGGTGTAATGATGAATGTTGTTAGTGCATATGCTCCACAAGTTGGGTGTGCGGTGGATGAGAAAGAGAAATTTTGGAGTGAGTTGGATGAAGTTGTGGTGAGTGTACCCAAGGGTGAGAGACTAGTGATTGGAGCGGACTTTAATGGGCAGGTTGGTGAAGTGAACAGAGGGGATGAGGAAGTGATGGGTAGGTATGGTGTTAAGGAGAGGAATGCAGAAGGTGAGATGATTGTGGATTTTGCGAAAAGGATGGACATAGCTGTGGTGAATACGTATTTTAAGAAGAGGGAGGAGCATAGGGTGACGTACAAGAGTGAAGGAAGATGCACACAGGTGGATTATATCCTATGTAGGAGGGCCAGTCTGAAGGAGATTGGAGACTGTAAAGTGGTGGCAGGGGAAAGTGTAGTTAAGCAGCATAGAATGGTGGTCTGTAGGATGACATTGGTGATCAAGAAGAGGAGGAGGAGTGTGAAAGCAGTGCCAATGATTAAATGGTGGAAGTTAAAAATGGGTGATTGTAAAGTGGAGTTTAGGGAAGAGTTAAGACAGGCACTGGGAGGCAGTGGGGAGTTACCGAATAGCTGGGCAACTACAACAGAACTAGTAAGGGAGACTGCTAGAAAGGTGCTTGGTGTGACATCTGGACAGAGGAAGGAGGACAAGGAGACCTGGTGGTGGAATGATGAAGTACAGGAGAGTATACAGAGGAAGAGGCTGGTGAAGAAGAAGTGGGATTGTCAAAGAGATGAAGAAAGTAGACATGAGTATAAGGAGATGAGGTGCATGGCAAAGAGAGAGGTGGCAAAAGCTAAGGATAAGGCATATGGAGAGTTGTATAAGAGATTGGACACTAAAGAGGGAGAAAAGGACCTGTACCGATTGGCTAGACAGAGGGACAGAGCTGGGAAAGATGTGTAGCAAGTAAGGGTGATAAAGGATATTGAGGGAAAGGTACTCACAAGAGAGGAGAGTGTGTTGAGTAGATGGAAAGAGTATTTTGAGAGGCTGATGAATGAAGGGAATGAGAAAGAGAGAAAGTTGGATGATGTGGGGATAGTGAATCAAGAAGTGAAACAGATTAGCAAGGAGGAAGTAAGGACAGCTACGAAGAGGATGAAGAATGGAAAGGCTGTTGGCCCAGAGGACATCCCAATGGAAGCATGGAGGTGCTTAGGAGAAATGGCAGTGGAATTTTTAACGAGATTGTTTAATGAAATTTTGGAAAGTCAGAGGATGCCTGAGGAGTAGAGAAAAAGTGTTTTGGTACCTATCTTTGATGTGCAGAGCTGCAGTAACTACAGAGGGATAAAATTGATCAGTCACAGCTTAAAGTTATGGGAAATAGTAGTAGAAGCTAGGTTAAGAAGGGAGGTGATGATTAGTGATCAGCAGTATGGTTTCATGCCAGGCAAGAGCACTACAGATGCAATGTTTGCTCTGAGAGTGTTATTGGAGAAATACAGAAAAGGTCAGAAGGAGTTGCATTGTGTCTTTGTAGACTTGGAGAAAGCATATGACAGGGTGCCTAGAGAAGAGTTGTGGTATGTATGAGGAAGTCGGGAGTGGCAATGAAGTATGTAAGAGTGGTACAGGATATGTACGAGGGTAGTGTGACAGTGGTGAGGACTGCAGTGGGAGTGACAGATCTGTTTAAGGTGGAGGTGGGATTACATCAAGGATCAGCTCTGAGTCCTTTCTTATTTGCAGTGGTGATGGACAGGTTGACAGATGAGATCAGACAGGAGGCCCCGTGGACTATGATGTTTGCAGATGACATTGTGATCTGTAGTGAGAGTAGGAATCAGGTTGAGGAGACTCTGGAGAGGTGTAGATATGCTCTAGAGAGCAGAGGAATGAAGGTCAGCAGGGCTAAGACAGACTATATGTGTGTAAATGAGAGGGAGGGTAGAGGAATGGTGAGGATGCAGGGAGTAGATTTGGTAAAGGTGGATGAGTTTAAGTACTTGGGATCAACAGTTCAGAGTAATGGTGAATGTGGAAGAGAGGTGAAGAAGAGAGTACAGGCCGGGTGGAATGGGTGGAGAAGAGTGTTAGGAGTGATTTGTGACAGACGGGTACCAGTAAGAGTGAAAGGGAAGATCTACAAGAGGGTAGTGAGACCAGCTATGTTATATGGGTTGGAGACAGTGGCATTGACAAAAAGGCAGGAGTCAGAGCTGGATGTGGCAGAGTTAAAGATGTTAAGATTTGCACTCGGTGTCACTAGGATATATAGGATTAGGAATCAGTATATTAGAGGGTCAGCTCATGTTGGACAGTTTGGAGACAAAGCAAGAGAGACGAGATTGCGTTGGTTTGAACATGTGCTGAGGAGGGATGATGGGTATATTGGGAAAAAGATGCTAAGTATGGAGCTGCCAGGTAAGAGGAAAAGAGGAAGGCCTAAGATAAGGTTTCTGGACGTGGTGAGAGAGGACATGCAGGCGGTTGGTGTGACAGAGCAAGATGCAGAGGATAGGAAGAAATGGAAAGAGTTGATCCGCTGTGGCGACCCCCAATGGGAAAAGCCGAAAGATGATGATGATGATGTGGTCGTTAGCCTAGTAAACACCTATGAACCTATGGACCTATAACAGTGTGCTAGAGGAATCTCTCTGTATTTCCAGCAAAATCACATAACATTCATAAATAGTCTTGATGAACTCACTATAAGTAGGAACTCTGTTACCCTAAGCAATTTTAACTACCTAGTGATTAACTGGTGGATCTCTACTACTAAAGTAGGAAAGGTGTAACAAATCTTACATTATATTAATGAGAACTTCCTGGACCAGTTTGCTAAGAAACCTACTAGAAGACAGAATATACTTGGTCTGGTCCTAACAAACATACAATCTGTCTGTATTACTGCAAGTTATACCCTTCACTGGTTAAGTCAGAACATAAACAAGTGCCTTCTCCATCAAAATCTGCAAACAATCAGAAGCAAATGCATAATTCAAGGAAATCAAACATACAAATCTACAGTTCTAGGTTCATAGATGCATAGGTGTGTACTAGGCTAATGGCCCTGGGACCTTTACAAGCATAGCTATAGGATTACCCTAGCACAGTGCCACCCAACCTTAATTCCCAGTGCCTCTGTTGAGTAGAGCCACTGGAGTCATTCCTGAGGTGAATTTTCTATTTCCCATCTACTCATCAAGATTTCTCTTGAAGAGGGCCGATGAGGTGCTCTGCTTGACATGTATGGGAAGTCTATTCCATATCATGAGCAGTCTCGGGGTTATGAATCTGGCCTCCTGCTTGTTCTGTTAATTGTGGTAATGAGGTTGAGGTCTCTGGAATGTGTGGCATGGAGGGACTGGGATTTCTTTAGATGTAGCATTTCTAACAGAGCTGGGTCAGACATGGCTTTGTAAGTCAAGCAGAGATTGCCTCTAAATAGGCAGTACGAGACGGAGAATAGTTGGAGTTTTTTGAGTCTGTCCATATAGGACAAGTGTTTAAGGCCTAGGATCCTCTTTGTGAAGTACTTTTGCGGCCTCTCCAGTTGTTGCAGGTGTCTAGTGAGGTACATGCCAAATGGGGCATTGTACTCAATGACTGGCCTAATTAAGGAAGAGTAGAGGGAGACAATGACCTCTTTCTTCCTGGATGAAAAACCCATAGTAATGAGATGTGCCACAAAGAAGGACTTTCTGAACACAGTGGCAATTTGGTGATCAAAAGAGAGGTTGCTGTCAATCCCAGATCACTTATAATGCCTTCTGTGTTCAGTGGACTGCCATCAATGTGGTAATTCATGGGAACCGTGTTTTTCCCAAAGGGGATTATGACACATTTTTTTGGCATTGAGCTTAAGGCCATGGTTCTGACACCAGTTGTTGGTCTCAGTGAGGCCATTCTGTAGGATGTCAACATCAATTGTGGAGTTAATAATAGTTCCCAAATTGCAATCATCTGTAAACTTTGTCAGCCAGAGTCCCTTTGTGTTGACCTGGACTTTAGAGAAGTAGATACCAAACAAGAGAGGACCCAGGTCCGAACCCTGAGGGACTCCACTCGTGACTAGTCAGCAGTCTGACTTGGAGTCAGCTACTTTCACACTGTGGGTTATATCTGTGAGCCAGTTTGCAACCCACCTAGTGATATAGGGGTTGATGCCAAGCTTAGTGAATTTTTCTATGATTCCTGAGTGGGGAATGGTATCAAAAGCCTTGGCCAGATCAAGGTAGGCTGTATGAACCACCTTGCCATTATCCAAAGCTCTGGTGACTGACTCAAAGAAGTCGACCAAGTTGAGCAGGCATGAGCTACCCTTCACAAAACCAAACTGTGTGGGATTGAAAGTTTGGAGATTCCCTAGATCCTTGTTTATTAGGTCCGTGATGATGCGTTCCATAGCTTTGCATATCAGACTCGTCAGGTTAATGAGGCGATAGTTCCCAGGGTCTGTAGTCGCTCCTCATTTCTGCAGAGGGACAACTGTCCAGTGTGCCATTTGGTAGGGACAAAGCCTGAGGTGAGGCTGTGATTGAACAGGGCACACAGGTGAGGTGCCAGTTCACTCTATAGTCATGTAGAATAAAACCAGGGATACTGTCAGGTCCTATAGAAGCTGTATTCTTGGCCTTGGACAGTGCTGTTTTAACCTGTGCACCAGTAATACTAGGTGCCTGACAATCTACTGGTATTGTGATTGGTCCTTTGGGGGGGTGGGTAAAGTTAGCATTGAATCTGTCAGCCAGTATACTGGCAATATCTGCTGGCTTGGTATAGGAGGTACCATTGTGATGAATTCTCCATATTTGAGCATAACAGTATCTCCCAAAATGTTGATACTGCAAACAGTTATGCAGATAAATTTCTAATCACACCTTGACAAATGCATTAACATGGCAGTCTTAGTTAGATCCTAGAAAATAGGGACATTTAAAAGAAATCTAGTGTGGTAGTACACAAGCCCTAATAAACTATACAAAAAAGGAAGAAATGCTTTAACCTAAATAGTAGCACAAAAGATCCCCAAATTAAGGAAAACATGAAATAGCTAGATAAGAATCTAAAAAAGGACATCAAAAAATAAATGCATCCCACAAACTCAGACAAGCTACAGAAGCCACAGCTATAAAACCTTCTTTTGCTATGTCAGGAAAACAAGAAATAACACTCAACATTGCTCAAAGCTTATTACTAATAGCACTATACTCAGATCCAGTGATTTTTGTGAAAATATTGACAAATAAATTTAGTACCACCTTTACTCCAGAGACACCCCATTTCAAGCTCACTTACCATTGGTGGAATCAAGCCACCACCATTCACAAAACAACATGTACTGAAAGTTCTCTCCAAAAGGAAGAAACTTAATCTATGAGTCCTGACAATATCCCTGATTGCCTAATTTACAGCACTAGTCAAGCATTGTAAGACCCACTTCTCACCTTATAAGAGTGGTCCCACTTCTGACCAAGGGGATTTCAGATCTAGCAATCATAAGAGTTATATGCAAAGTCGTGCAACACATCATAACTGACCTCTAATTATGATATCAAAAATCTTATCAGACTTCACAACTTGAAGCAACTTCAAATGACTGCCTAGGTGACAGAATTTTAATAGCTTTTAGGCACCTATTTAAGAAAGATGCGTAGCAGGTATTAAAGCAGGCAAAGAAACCTGCTTCTAGGAAATCATAGATTAGCCAATGCATACATTTTCTAGTTGGAGCCACATTAATCAAGACCATTTTAAGGACAGCATTTCTCAGGTTATACAATATTTGTGTGAGTGAGTTACTATTCTCTGGACTTAATCTTTTAAGGTTCATCTATCAGCCATTTCAGCATGTTTGCCCATGGATCCTCCCCACCTTTTAATTCACTCTCATTTCAAATTGTTTTGAAAGGTGTCTGCATACCCATCCACCTAGAAAGGAGCTGGCTCCACCTTGGGATCTAATTTGTTTGAAAATTAACACCTGTTCTGTTTGAACCAGCTCATCAGGTTGATTTGAGGGCCTTAACATGGAAAACAGTATTTCTGAATGCTTTTTGTCGAAAGTGTGTCAGAGTTACAAGCTCTTATGGTAGGTCAGCCTTATCTCATTTTCCACAAAGTTAGGACTGATTTGTGAACAAATCCTTCATTTACGCCTAAAGCTGTATCTGAGTTTACTTTGAGCCTAGCTGTCCATCTCCTTGTCTTCTTTGCAAAACTTAAAAATGAGGGAGAAATGATTTTTCATACTGTTTATGCCAAAAGACAACTCCAATACTATCTTGACGGAACTAAAGCTTTCAGAAATTCTGACCATTTATTCATTCCTTATGAAGGCAAGAAAAATGTACAACTAGTGTGAAGGTATATAGTTTCCAAATGGTTGTCCCATGCTATTTCCTTGTGTGATTCCCACAATAACAAATCAATTCCAGGCAGGGTCAAGGTACATCCTACTACTGTCTCAGCTTCTTCAGTGACTTTTTAAAAAGGGGTGGATGTTATAAGTATAGTAGAGACAGCGACTTGGCCCTCAGTATATACTTTTACAAATTATAACAAATTAGACTCCTTTTCCAGGTCTAGAACAAGCCTTTTTAGGAACATCCTTCAGGGCATCTTGGACTCTGATCCTTCTTGTGATGAAAGAAGATACTGCCAGCCCAGCTAGCTGGAATTTTGTAAATAATTATATGTCATTGGTTTATATTGAAATGATTTATACAAGACGCTTGTGTTACAAATGTATTAGAACTGTATATCATGTGCATATCAAACTGCTTGTACAGATGTGTTTGTTGAAAACGTATTTGCAGAGTGCTGTTTGAAATGTAACCATAGTGTGCCCTAATGGAAAAGAACAGAAATGTACATGCACTATTGTAACTGTTTAAATGTATATATTTTAACAGTAGAAGCTGGACTATAGGAGGTTAACCTTAGTCTAGTAAATTTTAGAAAAACAACTGAAATTAAATTTCTTTATGCCTAGGTCATAAAAGATGGTATCTTTCAGTTTTCAGTGCAGCAAGAGACACAATGTCTGTACTAGGAAACTTTCTGTATTGTCTTTAGGGTGAAGTAATTACTAGTCTTGAAAGCATGATGGAATGCAATTGTTTTATGAGTTCTAGCATCTCATGTCGTCAATTCTACATAATTTTCAGAATAACATACTAACTGATTTTTCAATAATGTCTTTTACTCATCACTACCCATTTGCTGCCCTTACCAGCTACTTTGAAAACATATACATTCAGCTTTTTCTGTAAATTCTGAAAATCTACCCATTCATTCTTCAAGTCATATTTTTTTCTGCTTTAAAAAAACATTAAATTCATGTTCCATTATTTTACATAACATGTTTTCAAATAGAATTACAGCCAATGAGTATTTAGGTGGCATAAACTGGCTACTAATAGACACATTAAGAACAATAAGTTGGCCATAACCTGTACAAAAGCCCTCATCCTGTGTTTGAACAATAGAAACATTTGAATCATTTTCAACAGCAACAACATCATTATTCACATTCAATTCCCCTTCCCCAAAAGACATCAATTCAAAGAATAAATCAGTCTCATGTACAGAAATGTCCAAAAGCATATCTTCATCAGAGTTCATAGGTAGGTACTAGGCTATCTGCTCAAGGGCATTTATAAGCCTAGCCAGAGTGTGTCAGCTTTTGCTGCACCATTGATTAATTAACTGATTCTCTGTCAAGCAGAGCCACTGACGTGATCCCACGGGTGTATTTTCTTTTACCCATCCACTCGTCAAGGTTTCTCTTGAAGAATGTTAGTGAGTGGCTCTGCCTAATGTAGTTTGGAATTTTGCTCCAAAGCATGGGTAGTCTCTGTGAATGGAATCTATCCCTCCAGCATGTTCTATTTATTGTTGTGGCATGGTTTAGCTCACTAGAGTGCGTGGCTCGCAGTGACTTGGATTTCTCTAAGTGGACCATGTCCATCAATTCTGAGTTGGACATGGCTTTGTAAGTCAGGCAGAGATCACCTCTGAGTAAGTGATATGCCACTGAGTACAGCCGGAGCTTTTGCAGTCGGGCTGCATAGGACATATGTTTGAGGCCAGTAATCCTCTTGGTGAGGTACTTTTGTGGTCTTTCCAGCTGTTGGAAGTGTCTTGTGAGGTACATCCCAAATGGGGCATTGTACTCTATGATGGGTCTGATGAGTGATGAGTAGAGGGGCACTATAACCTCTTTATTTCTAGATGCAAACCCTTTAGTAATTAGATGAGCCACATAGAAGGATTTCCTAACTACTTTGGCAATATGATTGTCAAAGGAGAGATTACTATCTACCTGGGTCCCCAGATCTCTTATTACCTCTTCTGTATTAAGGGGGCTGCCACCTATGTGGTAATTCGTGGGTGTTTTGTTTTTCCCAAATGGGATTACTATGCATTTATTGGCATTTAGCTTGAGGCCATGACTTTGACACCAGGTGTCCATCTCAGTAAGGCCCTTTTGGAGGATGTCCGTGTCAGCTGGAGAGTCATTTATGGCTCCCAGTTTGCAGTCATCGGCGAACTTGGTTAGCCATAGTCCTCTTGTGTTTGCCTGTACTTCTGAGAAGTATATGCCGAACTGTAAAGGTTCTAGGACTGCGCCTTGTGGGACAACACTTGAGACTGGTTTAGAGTTGGATCTGAAGTCTGCTATTCTTACCGTGTGAGTTCTGTCTGTAAGCCAGCTGGCAACCCATCTCATGACATAGGGGTTTATGTTCAGGCTGGTGAGTTTTTCTGTAATACCCGAGTGGAGAATAGTGTCAAAAGCCTTGGCGAGGTCAAGGTAGGCTTTGTGAATCACCTTTTCCTCGTCTATGGCCTTGGTGACTGTCTCAAAGAAGTCAACCAGGTTTAGTAGGCATGATTTGCCCTTAACAAAGCCAAACTGAGTCGGGTCAAGTGTTTGGAGGTACCCAATGTCTTTGTTAATGAGTTCCATGATGATGCGCTCCATAGCCTTGCAGGCCAGGCTAGTCAGGCTTATGGGGCAATAGTTACCAGGGTCAGTTGTGGCCCCTCCTTTGTGGAGTGGAATAACCATTGCTGTGCACCATTCTATGGGCACGTAGCCTGTGGAAAGGCTGAGGTTGAACAGCATGATTAGGTGGGGGATTAGTTTGTTCCGTAGTTTGTGCAAGATGCAGCATGGGACACCATCTGGCCCCATTGATGCTGTGTTTTTGGCTTTTGAAAGAACTGTTTTCACCTGTGCGTCTGTGATTTTCAGGACACTACACTTTTCCAGTTTTGTTGTGGTACCTTTTGGGGGGTGAGAGGGGGGTGAAGTTTGCACTGAATCTATCTGCCAGGATGTTGGCAATATCAGTAGGTTTAGTATATTTTGTGCTGTTTTGCACTAGTTCAGTGCATATCTGCGAGTTGCCACTTAGATTCTTAACATAGCTAAAGAAGGCTTTGTGGTTATCTTTTGAATCCTTGGCTATTTTTCTTTTGAAATTAGCCTTGGATGATTTTTTGAGGGACTTAGTTTCTTACTGATACTGATCAGGGATGTCTTTCCCTCTTGGGATTTGCTTTTTTTCTGAACTAGTTTCCTCCTTCTATTGTATAGTCTGTTTATGGCAGGGGGTCCACCAGACTGGTTTCCTTCTCATAGAGGAGTAAGTCTTAGTTTTGCTAGGGATGGCATGATCCATGCATCCTTGTAGGTTCTCATAGAGTGCATTTGTAAAGATTTCTGCATCTTGGGCAGCGTTATCTTTTAGCGTGGGGGCTGTGAAACTTACCGCCTCTGTCTTAAGTAAGGTAAACTTTGCTTTAGAAAAGTTTTTTACTGTGGTTTCCTTAGTTGGGGGTGGTGGTGGGGTGTGGACATCCAGAGTGATTAGTTTATGGTCCGATCTAAGCAGTGACTGGTTGACCTACGGTGTGGAACACGTCACCCATGTTAGTGATGACCAGGTCCAATATGTTTTCACCTCTGGTAGGGGAGTTTTCCAGCTGATCCAGGGCATTTGAGATGATGAATTCCAGGAAGCACTGGGCCTGGGAGTTTGTACTCAAGTAGTTTTCCCAGTTAATGGTAGGGTAATTGAAATCGCCCAATATCGGGGTGTTTGGTAGGACCTTCATGTTTTTCAGTGTCTCCATAAAGGTGGAGTTGTGGTCCAGGGTCATGGAGGGTGATCTGTAGCAGGCCACAATTTGCATTGAAGATTTGCTCGATGTTAGTTGCACATGGATGATCTCAGAGGTATCATGCTGCACCAATATCCTGGAGGTGTAGGTATCCTTGATGAATATGGATATACCCCCTCCTTTTGTGTTTCGGTCCATGTTCTGTGGCCAAAACGTGTGGTATGAGTTGTAGCCCGGTAGTGCTGGGGTGCTGTCTGGAGCCTTGAACCAGGTTTCAGTTACTGCACGGATGTCGACGTTCTCCATACTGAGGAGTGCTTCGAGCACGTGCATTTTGAGATTTAAACTCCTGGCGTTGAATAAAATAACCCTCAGTTTTTTGTTAATTGTGCTGTTTACAGAGGTGGGTTTGACTTTTAAGCCTTGCCTAAAAAAGGCACTATGGGGGCAGAAAGAGCCTTGGTCAGTATTCGAAAGCCTTGGGTTGACAGGTGCAAGCCATCTCTTGCAAAGCAATGTGGCTTGTCGAGCATGTCGTCCCAGGCTGACAGACACTGGATCTCCTTTGAATGACACCAGAAGCTTAGCCAATTGTTGAAAATGATCATTTTTTTCTTTATATTGAGGTATCATTCTTGGTGAGGGCAGGATGCTACTCAGGACCAGGGTCATACCAGCCTGGGCTACATGATTAGAGAACTCTTCCATGTCTCTTTTCATGAAGTCCAGGGTGGTACATCTCAGGATATTCACACCAACATGAACAATGACAGAGTCATATTTGTACTTGTTCTGGAGTGACCTGAGTGCTTGTGTTATGTGGCGGATTCTGGCTCCCAACAGGCAGCTAACAGTAACCTTCTGCTTGTCCAGCCTACTGAGTGGGACGTCAGTGTGCCTGACTATAGAGTCACCTATTACTAGTGTGTTAGGTATGTTATTTCGCCTTAAGGGCTGTGATTGTGCGGCACACTGATTTTGTGTTTTATGTGTTGTCTGGCTTGTGACGGGAGGTGCACATTGTTTAGGTGTCTGCTTTGGAGGTCTCTGATGCTTTTGCAGGTTTTTATTTAGAGCCTCCGAGTATGATTTTGTGTATTTATGTGTATTTTTGCCAGTGCTGGTTTAGTAGGTCTATGTGTGGCTGGAGGTGTGGTGCAAGTGTTAACCTTCTCCTCTTGACTGTCTATTCCAGTCTTGGGTGGAGAGAGCTTAGCAACCAGGTTTGGCTGTATAATTGCATCTCTCACATATGTTAGTGTTTTGTGGTAGGAGGAGAGGGTTGTCTGTGTACATGACACAGTTGTAACATTGCCTCAGGATACCCACATTCACCAGCTGGACTGGAGAGTAAACCTGAAATTGCCCTTTGGTCATGGCTGAATAGTAGGGTGAGCTGCTTAGTTGCTTGGTTGGTGAGGGGTGAATAAAGTGCCTTGCCCTGCTGGGCAATCAATTGTCAAGGTATATTAGTGCTTGCTATTAGGTCTGAGCAAGTGCTAGGCTGTAGGATGCTTTTTGAGTCTCTTAGATTGAAAGTTAGACTAGTTTCAAGGGAAAAACTGAAGAGGAGACTTAGTGGAGCCGGGAATAATTTAACCCTAGCTAACCGGCGCTAACCAGCATGCAAAATCATGCAAACGTGTTTTTTTTATAGCAGGGAAATGAAAGAGATAGAAATTAGCCCAAAATGGCCAATAAACTACTAACTTCTGGGCTGGAACCACTCCTCCAGGGACAGATAGGCTGCTCAAAGCTCCCCTCTCTCACAGTTGAACAGAGAAACTTCCTTCTATCCAAGTAAGGTATGGGCAACTCAGAAACTTGTAACACTGCCCTGAATTCAACAATAGCCTGAAAACTGGACTATACTAGCTTAGAAAGGCAGGAAACAAGGATTTTTTTTTGTTTTTTTTGAAAAGATAAGGCAAAATCAGTAGAAAATACACTTAAAACAGCTTTAAACAACTACAAATGACCAGAAAAGGCTGTCACACTTTAGTGTGTAGCCTACAACAGTTAAACAAATTATTTAAACAAATAACGACTTTTTAAAAGTGCAGGCAGTCAAAAAAGTACAATATGTGATAAAAGCCAAGCTTTTAAATCATAATAAATGTTGGAAAATTGGCATTTAGGGAGAAAGTTAAGTACAGCAAGAAAATGCAGAAAAATGATCCTTAATCACTCCAAAGTCTCTCTTCTAAGATAGAAGGCTTGTATCAGTTTAAGGCAAATTCTAGTGCTTCCCAGTAGGTTAGTTACAGGAAAGATGGGAAACAAGCGCAGATGTTGTCTTTTAAACCAAAAAGTTGAAAGAGATGGACAAACTGCCCAAATGATCAATAAACACAATTTCTGGGCCAGAACCACTCCTCTTGTGGTAGATAGGCTACCTAGTGCTTACCACTCCCACTGATAAGCTAGAAGGCTTTTCTCCAACACAGAAAGGCTTGTGGGGCTCAAAAGATTACCAACAGTCCTGGATACAGCAACTCTGTATCTGGACTAGGCTAGTTACAGGAAAGGTGGGAAACAAGCACAAGTGCGGCTTTTAAAACAGAAAGTTGAAAGAGATGGAAAAAACTGCCCAAATGGACAATAGCTACAATTTCTAGGCCAGGAACCACTTCGCTTGTGGTAGATAGTCTACCTAATGCTCACCACTCCCACTGATAAGCTAGAATGCTTCCCTCCAACACAGAAAGGCTTGGGAGGTTCAGAAGCTTACAAAGAGTCCTGGATACAACAAATCTGTACCTGGACTAGACTAATTATAGGAAAGGTGGTGAACAAGTGCAAATGCAGGCTTTTAATCCAGCAAGTTGAAAGAGATGGAAAACTGCCCAAACGGGCAATAAACTACAATTTCTGGGCCAAAACTCATTTTCCCATGGATGATAGACTACCTAGTGCTTACCACTCCCACTGATAAGCTAGAAGGCTTCCCTCCAACACAGAAAGGCTTGGGGGGCTCAGACACTTACCAACAGTCCTAGATACAGCAAGTCTGTATCTGGACCAGACTATTTACTGGAAAGGCAGGAAACAAGCGTAAATGCAGCTTTTATCCCAGAACGTTGAAATAGATGGAAAATAACTGCTCAAACTACCAATAAGGTACAATTTCTCAGCCAGGAACCACTCCTCTTGTGGTAGATAGACTGCCTAGTGCTTGCCACTCCCACTGATAAGCTAGAAGTCTTCCCTCCAATACAGAGAGGCTTGGGGCACTCAGAAGCTTACCAACAATCCTGGATACAGCAACTCTGTATCCGGACTAGGCTAGTTATAGGAAAGGCGGGAAACAAGCGCAAGTGTGGCTTTTAAACCAGAAAGTTGAAAGAGATGGAAAGAAACTGCTCAAATAGCCAATAGCTACAATTTCTGGGCCAGGGGCCACTCCTCTTGTGGTAGATAGGCTACCTGATGCTTACCACTCCCACTGATAAGCTAGAAGGCTTCCCTCCAACACGGAAAGGCTTGGGGGGGGGCTCAGAAGCTTACAAAGAGTCCTGGATACAGCCAATCTGTACCTGGACTAGACTAGTAACAGAAAAGGCAGGAAACAAGCGCAAACACAGGCTTTTAAATCAGAAGGTTGAAAGAGATGGAAAAGCTTCCCAAATGGCCAATAAACTATCGTTTCTGGGCCAGAAACCACTCCTCCTGTGGTAGATAGGTTACCTAGTGCTTACCACTCCCACTGATAAGCTAGAAGGCTTCCCTCCAACACAGAAGGGCTTGGGAATTCACAACATCTAACTGGACATACTTGTTTTTTTTTTCTTGAAAAAACACTTTTAAATGTAACTTCCAACAAAAATGTTTAATGTCCAGAATTACATCTGCCAAACAAGGGATCTTAATCAGAACAAACTTGGTACCTTTAAGAAGTGCATTCTTGACACTATCAGTTAAACATAAGTCCAACAAATTAACAATTTGTAGTTCATCAGAAAAAAACACACTTGAACTGCTTCCTTGGGAACCAGAAGACACTGAATTCCGTTACTTCTTCTTGTTCTTTCTCCGACCCTTTTTGTTTCGACTGAACCCATTCTGCACGGATTGCATTGTCTTTATATCATTCACTGGGGAGCTTTCAGCTTCCCCCATGTTCACACTTTTAAAGGAAACACTCTTTTTACTCAGATTCATTTCGCTGGATGAGAGGGAGGATTCACATGTTTTCTCTTGAGCTATGGACACCTCCTCTAACCTTTGACACGTCGGGATACCCCTTCCACTGTCAGGAATAAACCATATTGTTTTCAAAGAAAAGAAAGGCTTGGAGGCTCAGACGCATACAAAGAGTCCTGGAATACAGCAAATCTGTACCTGGACTAGACTAGTTACAGGAAAGGTGGGGAACAAGTACAAATGTAGGCTTTTAAGCCAGCAAGTTAAAAGAGATGAAAAACTGCCCAAATGGCCAAATAAACTACAATTTCTGGGCCAAAACTCATTCTTCCCATGGAGGATAGGCTACCTAGTGCTTGCCACTCCCACTGATAAGCTAAAAGTCTTCCCTCCAATACAGAGAGGCTTGGGGCACTCAGAAGCTTACCATTAATCCTGGATACAGCAACTCTGTATCCGGTCTAGGCTAGTTATAGGAAAGGTGGGAAACAAACGCAAGTGCGGCTTTTAAACCAGAAAGTTGAAAGAGATCGAAAAAACTGCTCAAACAGCCAATAACTACTTGTGGTAGATAGGCTACCTAATGCTTACCACTCCCACTGATAAGCTAGAAGGCTTCCCTCCAACACGGAAAGGCTTGGGGGGCTCAGAAGCTTACAAAGAGTCCTGGATACAGCCAGTCTGTACCTGGACTAGACTAGTAACAGGAAAGGCAGGAAACAAGCGCAAACACAGGCTTTTAAATCAGAAGGTTGAAAGAGATGGAAAAGCTTCACAAACAGCCAATAAACTATAATTTCTGGGCCAGAACCCACTCCTCCTGTGGTAGATAGGTTACCTAGTGCTTACCACTCCCACTGATAAGCTAGAAGGCTTCCCTCCAACACAGAAGGGCTTGGGAATTCACAACATCTAACTGGACATACTTGTTTTTTTTTTTCTTGAAAAAACACTTTTAAATGTAACTTCCTACAAAAATGTTTAATGTCCAAAATTACATCTGTCAAACAAGGGATCTTAATCAGAACAAACTTGTAGTTCATCAGAAAAAAACACACTTGAACTCCTCTAACCTTTGACATGCCGGGATACCCCTTCCACTCTCAGGAATAAACCATATTGTTTTCAAAGTCTTTTATGTCCCTGCTTAATTTTTTCCTTTTCTTTTTCAGGACATCCTCTTCAGTCAGTTGTACTTTGAATATTATGCTGCCCATAGATTCCTTGTATCTCATCTCTGATGCTTCATTCATCAAAGCATTTTGCACCTCCATAATCTCCCTATCATCAAACCATAGGTTGCCTTTAATCAGGATACTGGGCCAACCTAAATTACAATTCAAAGAAACAGACTTCCACTCTTCAAACAAGTCACTTTCCTCCTCACTGAATTCTCCGTCAGGAAAATGGTTCACACTTAAACTCCTCAGGGTAATATTTAAGGATACTTACTTTTCCAGGAGTTTGATATCATTGAAAACAGTTACCTCCTTCAAAATCAGACGTTCAAGTTTCACAAACTTTCTAGTCAAACTATCTTCATTCATAAGTAACCACAGATCTTTGGATGCCAATTTTGACTCCCTGCCTCATATAACATCCACAAAGAAGTATCTTTTCAGAGGTTGAAGAGTTTAAAAAGACCCCTGGCATAGTAGAAGCTGAAGCCAATGACATCATACACAAAATATCATGAAAAACAAAATTATTCAAGGGACTTATGAATAAAAAATAGCTTCGTAGCAAGATTGTTCACCTTTTTACTTTTTATTCTGGTACAGTGGCCTTTTGCCTTCTAGGAATAACTTACAAGTACAAAATGGTCCAATTTATACATCAAGTGCTTACCAATCAACCAATTAAATACTCAAATCAATTACCAACATTTTCACATAAAACAAGTACAATACATATAATTTTCCTATTTTCAAATGAATATTATACATTACAAATACAAAATTATGAAATACCATTATATAAAAATGCTTATAAAGTCAAAGTTGCATCTAAATTCATCCCATTAGCGTACAGGGTTCTCTAATTCCAAATCATTTTACATTCTAATTTATTTAACTGTTCTTTAAAACTCCCACCGCTAGTTAAATGTGGGCAAGCTAAACACTGAAAGTTAAGCTGTCATCCAACCCACCATATGCTGTGAAAAAATAGTTAACCATGGGTATGGTACACCTGGTACCAGAATAAAAAGTAAAAAGGTGAATGGTCTTTCTATGAAGCTGTGTTTTTATTCATAAGTGTTTTGAATAATACTCATAAATTCACCCCTAGTACGACCATTCCTGAAAAGGGAGGCAATTCCTAAAGGTGGGTATTGGCAAGGCAAAAATGCCCTTGTAGCTCCTATGATCCTATACCATGTCAACCAGTACTATCACACTTTATGTATATGATATAATACTTCACCATGTCACACTAGGTCACCCAAACTATAAAAAACAGTCATCAAAAGTACTTCAAACCACTTTGCTCATACCTCTCCACAAACAAACTACTACTAAACATAACCAAAGTTACCTTAGTACCCTTAAAAATTAAAAAAAAAAAAGTTAAAAGAAAACTCCAGCCTTACAATCTGCACTGCAAGAAATCAGATTATTTGAATAATCCAAAAATTAATTTTCATAATTTGTATAATCATAACACTTGTTCAACCTAATGAGCACCACTGTGCTTCTCTACAAATGCTGGTTGGATCCCTGTCCCTGACATAGCCTGATTCCTGCTCTCCATGCAAGCATTCAAGTTGATCCACTGCCAGTGTAAACATGACTTAGTTGAAGTCAGTTGCCTAAAACTTAATGAAGACCATGACAGTGTCCTCAGCCTTTAAAGGCCTAACTTTCGAAAGTCAATATGAGATGAAATCTTTTCCAGGACTGCACTCACAAACTGGAACTTTATCTCCCAAGATTCAAAAAGTAAACATCAACTTACAATTTGGAAAGAAATTGCACAAACACCAAGAGAAAATGTAGAAGTCTTTATTTCGTTGGGGTTGGGAGGGTGGCCTAATGGTTAAGGTGTTTGCCTTGCAAGCACAAAGTGCAGGGTTTGAGTCTCACAAGGGATAATTGGCTAGGCTTAAAATGGCTTGCAAGGGAAGTTAGCATAGTACTAATCTATGAACCTATAAGGGGCAGCACCTACTTCTTTTCTCCGAGCTCAAGGTTTTCCGACTACCTAAGTTCTACTCCCTAACTACCCTGCCAATGCTATTTTGTTAGGTCTAAATATATGCAAAAAGTTATCTCATTACTACTTATCCTCTCAATGCCATTACTAATAGGCCTACAAACATTACCTTAATAGCATATTGTAAATATTGTATGATGGAATACCTCAATACAGTGAAAGTTTAGGCTCCATTTTTGCATTTCTTAGGTGGTAGATATGTTTTCCTATGTATACCTGATTCCTGATGGAAATGTTTTCTTAAGGGACTTAAACATATACTGCAAATACCATCTTGCATGAATCCAGGTGCTAGCAATAAACCTTCTTACAGTAATCCAAATACTCAGATCTCTGTAATATACGCTCTACTCAGATACATTGTGAAAGAATAGATTATTGTAAAAAAAAAAAAAATTAATTTGAAAATGACTGCCTCAGTAAATAATCTTGACAGAAACAAATGAAGGAAATGAAGGTGTACTACAACCATTTGAGTCCCAAACACTCAAAGACCAATTGGTGAAGCCAAAGACTCGAGTGACTTGTAGCAAATATGAGTTTGGGAAAGCAGCTGGGGAGGAAGTGTAAGATGCTGGGAAAGTAAATTAAGTAAAGGGAGTTTTATGTTTAAGGAATGAGGAATAAGAAGCTTAAGGAGCAGGAGTGGGTTTAGGGTTAGGGAGCAGGAAGGGACTTTTATGGTTAGGAATTGGAAAGGGTGGTTTGCACTTAGGTAGCAGAAAGTGAGTCTCAGATTTAGAGAGGGGGGCAATTTTAGGGATAGGGAGTGACTAAAGAATGCAGGTCTAGAGATGGTAGTGGGAATTTTTGGGTAAGAGAAAGAGCACATGCATTAGGAACTGGTAAGAGTTTTAGGATTAGAGTTAACCCTCTGGTGTAACTACAATGGTAACATGGCTGCCACAGGATAGCTCATTGTCAATGAATGTTCCCAAGTCCCTAATGACTGAGTGACTAAGTCAATTTTGGGCAGAGGGATGGTGTTACTTGTGTAATAGAAGCATATGTGCCAGGCTTACCAAAGGACAACATGCTTCATTTCTTGGCATTTATAATGAGTCTGTGGCAAAAGCACCACTTGTTAGCGTGTAAGACCCTCCTGGAGAATCTGGTGGTCAGCTAGAGTGTGTATGACAGCTCCCTGTTTGCATTCATCAGCAAAATTTGACAGCATAGGTCCTTGGTGTCAGCCTTGAAGTCAGAGAAGTAGGTACCAAAGAGGAGTGATCCCATTACAGATCCCTGGAGTACACTAATAACAACTAATCTTTTTTTTGAGAAGGTGCCTCCAAAATTAATAGAATCATTTCAGTCATTGAGCCACTGTACTATCCAGTGAGTAATACAGAGGTTTACAGTTAGTTTGATTAACTTACTAATGATGCCAAAATGTGGAATGACATCAAAGTTTTGACCAAGTCCAGATACACAGAGTAAACTGATTTGCCTGAGCCGAAGGTCTCGATAACTTGATGAAAAAATCTACCATATTTAGGAGGTAGGATCTGTCTTTAATAAACCCAAACTGGTTTGTGCCAGGGTTTAATAACTGCCTATTTCTTTATTAATGAGTTCCATAATGATGTTGCCCTTCACCTTAGAGATAAGGCTGTTGAAGCTTATGAGGCTATAGTTTCCCAGATAAATAATGGGTCCTCCTTTGGAGCGTGCGATGACTACAACAATTCTGCATATCTCTGGCATGATTTCAGTGGAGAGGCTGTGCTGAATAGAGTTAATAACTAATCAGTCAGATAATATTGTTGCTGACAAGAAGACAGCATGGCACATTATCTGGATCCATGGAGGTAGAAAGAGCACTTAGGACTTGCTCAGAGGTGATGTTAAGGGGGTAACATAGGCATACTAATGTGCTGCAGAAAAGACAGAAATAGGTGAGTAACATTTGAGCTGAATTTTCTAACAATATATTACTTAAGTCTTTGGAGGATTAGTATTTGGTGTTAATTTGTACTAACTGAAAGCACTGTAAGTCTTTGGGGGGTTAGTGTTTGGTGTTACTTTGTACTAACTGAAAACAAAGCTGGATATTACTTCTGAGGTTCTTGACATAGCTGAAGAAAACTTTGTGGCTATCCTTAGTGTAAGTGACAGTTCTCAACTCTTTCTTACATTTGCAGGATTTGATTTTTTTTCTAAAGTCTTTGTTGATCGTTTTTTGAATTCTTCATTTATTATTACTGCTCTTCCATCAAATGCATTTTCTCTTGAATTTGGCACTGGCTTATGGGTAATGAGGCCTCAATACAAACCTGGAGGTGAGAGTCAAACTTATCCATGAATAAGGCCTTATGTGATATGGGACCATTGGGGTGAGGAGGAGGGTATTTGAATGTCATCAAGTCATTAGTTAGTTGGAGTAGATTTGCCATAGAGAAATCTCTAAAGGTGGAGCGGTTACGAAGTAACTCTGTTCTTCGACTTAAAGTTAGGTGCTACTGCATGGTGGTCAGACAGTGATTTTGGTAAGTATAGGTACTAAGCACAAGGGGGTTATGCTGGTAAAACCAGATCTAATATATTTGAACCCTTCACTTGGAGGTTGGACTAGTTGATCTAAGAAGTTGGCATTAATATAGTTAAGTTGTTTTTTGAGAATAATTATTTGTGGTAGTATAGGTTTCAGAATTAAAACAAGGGTAGTCAAAATTAACCAAGATGATAGTGTTGGCTTTGTAATGAGGGATGTCAAGTTACTTAGATATGCCTCATAGTTTTCTGGGGTCACATGGGGGTATGGTTGTTTACCACCTTGTGATGATTGGTTTTTGGTTATTATGAGACGGATGTGGAAGAATTCAAGGTCATTGCTCTGCATTATGAGTCTGGAAGAGAAATGGTTTCTTAAGAACACAGATACACCCCCTCTAGCTACACTTTGTAATTTAGCACTGGGTATGAAGGAGTGAAAGGCATTAAATCTCTGCTATGCAGAAGTGCTTTTTCTGTTATAAAGACATGTTTCATTAACTAGGCATATAGCTACATTTTCCAGGCTTTGGCATGTCTGTAAGGAGTTCACGTTTTTCTTAAAGCCTCTAGCACCAAACAGTGTCATCTTAATATTGTTTTGATTTTGATTGGCTATGTAGATAATATTAGGACACTGACATTGCCTAATAAGGTATTATGGGGAGGAAGAAGTACCGGCCAATATACCTAAGACATGTGGAGAGAGATACAGGCCACCCCTAGTGCAGCAGACAGGGTTGTTAGTCATCTCCCCCAGGATGATGTATCTTGGATTCCTTTAGAATGACACCAGGAGCAGGACCAATAAAGAAAGTCAATTATCTTTTGTTTGTATTGCGGTATCATTCTTGAAGATGGTAAGATACCTCTCTGCACTATCTTCGCACCCAGTTCAGTTGCACATTCTGAGAGTACTATTGTGTCCCTCTTCATATGAAGCAGGGTAGTATCTCAAGTCATTCACTACCATGTGTACAGTAATAAGGTTATATGAGTACCTTGAGTGAAAGGACTTGAGGGCCCTAGTGACACAGTAGATCCTGGCATGTGAAACAGCTAACTGTAACTATATCTTCGTTTAGCCCGGTGTGTGGAAGATCTGTATGTCTATCTATGGAGTTACCTATGGCCAGGACAGTGTCAGATGTACAAACATTGTACTGCTGTTTTAAAGGCTTCTGCATGCTGGTTTTGTGACCTCATTTTATGTCCGTGTTAATTGTAATATCAGAATATGCTACATATAGACTTAGGCCTGTTGATATTGAGTAGCATGTAAGAGATACAGAGTTGAGGTTTGAAGATAATTCCTAGTTTTAGGCATTCTAGGAGGCTTGAGTAGATATTATTTACTGCATCAGCATAAGACAGTTTTATGTTTATAGCATGGGGATGCAATGGGGTATGATAATGTTAAGTTTACTGCATGCTACTGGTTGAGAGAGACACATCAGTATTTGTTCAGTATTTACATCTCTCACAGAAGAATTCATTTGGGTTAATTAGCACTTTGTTTTCAGGAAGTATAAGGCAGTTTTTACACTGCCTAGTTTAAAAAAATAAAAGTCATGTATGCATGCACAGTCCAGACAGAGACAGGGCAGCCAGGTAATCTGGCATAGTGCAATGGTGTCTGGACAAATAAAAAATGGGAAGATGTACTTGACTGGCATGCCATTGGTTTTACTTACTAAAATTACTGGGCGTTCTGCTCTTACAAGTACAAGGACTACAATGTGGCTGTGGTCAGATTGTTTATGGTTTCACTGTTTAATTTCTCCACGTCTTTTGGGTTTCTAATACCATGATGGGAATGGACCCCATTCCTAAGTCAAAATATGATTAAAGGTTATGAGATTAGTATTGTTTTAATCTTTAATGTTAGCCAAAAGTGCTCTTCACAGCACCTATAATATGCCAAGACTGACTCCTTCTGCAACCCATATAGACTTACATGTATTGGTAAAATATCTAAATATGACTGTAAATTATTTTTAAATGAAATCCCTCTTCCACATTGCCCTCATTTCTGCCTGCAAATCCTGGTATTTTATGATTTTGTGTCTCTCTGTACATAAGACTGTAATCACTGAGTGGAACAATTTCAATGATCAATGCTACTTTTGTCTTCTTTTAATGAATTATTATTATATCTGGTTTTCTCACATCTATTTTTTGAACTGTCAGCAACAGGTGAGCCCATGTGGTATAAACTTCATCATTTTCTACAATGCTTTGTGGCTCATGTTTCCAATCCTTCTCAGCTACTTCAACATTATAATGTTTGCACAATCTCCACTGCAACAATCTTGCCACATTATTATGCCTTTTGTTATACAGGCCTTCTGCCATTGTGGTATCATACCCAGCAACAAGATGTGTGGCTGTTTCCAAATCTGTTTTACAAAACTGGCATTTGTCTGTTTCTCCAACATGTTCAATGGACTTTGTAAGCCAACGTATATATTCCACTGTCATGGGCCTTCAATATTAACCATTCATCGTTTGACTTAAATTCACATCTCCTTAACCATTTCTGCATTAGATCCTAATTGACATGAGGATGTTCCAGGAGTTTTCTGTACTTGAAACTATATTTATACATTTTTCACATTTCTTGCCTTCTCATCTGATCCTTCACCTTATATTCTTTCTTTTGTTTTTTTGTTTTTTTTTGGTGCATTCATTTACTGCCTGATTTATATCTACTTCTGGTTTGATTTCCATTCCCACTTGACATCAATATGCTTCTGCTAAACTAAGCAGGGAAGTCATCTTAGACTTGTTTTCCTCATATTTTAAAACTTTCACTATATTGAGATCTTGTGAGGTGAGCAGATATGTATGTAGTCCTACGATTGCAGATCTATGTATGTAATCAGTTTTGAGGAGGACCATACATTCTTCTTGGTATACTCTGATATTTATAAATCATTTGATAAGCACAAAACATTAAGCATTTTTCTTGTTTTCTTGTCCAGCTTATACAATATCTGTTGGGGCCAGTCAATAAATCCAAAACTGTAAGTCAGAGTAGGAAAAGCAAATTGATTTATAGCTTTTACTTTGCTCGTAGATGTCAGAGCTGTTTTCTGTATTAATTTTAGTCATCTAAAATATTCCTTACAATGTTTTATTCACATTTATTCATGTTTTATTGTTGATCCTTCATCAATTTCCAAAAATTTCTATAGTCCCTCTTGCTCAAGTTCTTTTATATCACATTCCCATCGTAGAATGACATTTTTTTTGGTGCTGTTGCTTTCCTGCTTTAAAAGTTGCTTTTGCTCATTTGTCAAGACCAAATGACATTCTTATATCATCAGAGAATGTTTTGACCACTAGCAGTTGTGCTTTCAGCTCCTCATCTGATGAACTGTACAGTTTTAAATCATCCAGAAAAAGATGAGAAGTCTTTATGCTTTGTTTTTTCTGACCTTATTTGTGAAGTAGACAGCTTAATGAGTAAAGGGCAAGACAAAAGAGCAGTAGTGACAGTTACCTTGAAATATCACCCTTTGAATTTTTATCCCTGGGACAGTAATTTGTTCTTTATCA